>NC_069501.1:976382788-976490288 GCF_027579735.1 Bombina bombina | reverse complement strand
TCATCCTTACTTGTGGGATATTCTCTTCCCCAACAGGAAATGGCAAAGAGCCCAGCAAAGCTGGTCACATGATCCCTCCTAGGCTCCGCCTTCCCCAGTCATTCTCTTTGCCGTTGTACAGGCAACATCTCCACGGAGATGGCTTCGAGTTTTTTAGTGTTTAACTGTAGTTTTTATTATTCAATCAAGAGTTTGTTATTTTAAAATAGTGCTGGTATGTACTATTTACTCTGAAACAGAAAAGAGATGAAGATTTCTGTTTGTAAGAGGAAAATGATTTTAGCAACCGTTACTAAAATCGATGGCTGTTCCACACAGGACTGTTGAGAGGAATTAACTTCAGTTGGGGGAACAGTGAGCAGACTTTTGCTGCTTGAGGTATGACACATTCTAACAAGACGATGTAATGCTGGAAGCTGTCATTTTCCCTATGGGATCCGGTAAGCCATTTTTATTACAGACAGTAAATAAGGGCTTCACAAGGGCTTTTTAAGACTGTAGACATTTTCTGGGCTAAATCGATTCATATATAAACATATTTTATACTCCATAGCCTTGAGGAATTATTTTAATCTTGGGAATTTTGTAAAATATATCGGCAGGCACTGTATTGGACACCTTATTCTCTAGGGGCTTTCCCTAATCATAGGCAGAGTCTCATTTTCGCGCCTGTATTGCGCACTTGTTTTTGAGAAGCATGACATGCAGTCGCATGTGTGAGGAGCTCTGATACATAGAAAAGACTTTCTGAAGGCGTCATTTGGTATCGTATTCCCCTTTGGGCTTGGTTGGGTCTCAGCAAAGCAGATACCAGGGACTGTAAAGGGGTTAAATGTAAAAACGGCTCCGGTTCCGTTATTTTAAGGGTTAAAGCTTCCAAATTTGGTGTGCAATACTTTTAAGGCTTTAAGACACTGTGGTGAAATTTTGGTGAATTTTGAACAATTCCTTCATACTTTTTCGCAATTGCAGTAATAAAGTGTGTTCAGTTTAAAATTTAAAGTGACAGTAATGGTTTTATTTTAAAACGTTTTTTGTACTTTGTTATCAAGTTTATGCCTGTTTAACATGTCTGAACTGCCAGATAGACTGTGTTCTGAATGTGGGGAAGCCAAGGTTCCTTCTCATTTAAATAGATGTGATTTATGTGACACAAAATTTAGAGAAAATGATGCCCAAGATGATTCCTCAAGTGAGGGGAGTAAGCATGGTACTGCATCATCCCCTCCTTCGTCTACACCAGTCTTGCCCACTCAGGAGGCCCCTAGTACATCTAGCGCGCCAATACTCCTTACTATGCAACAATTAACGGCTGTAATGGATAATTCTATCAAAAACATTTTAGCCAAAATGCCCACTTATCAGCGAAAGCGCGACTGCTCTGTTTTAGAAAATACTGAAGAGCAGGAGGATGCTGATGATATTGTTTCTGAAGGGCCCCTACACCAGTCTGAGGGGGCCAGGGAGGTTTTGTCTGAGGGAGAAATTTCAGATTCAGGGAAAATTTCTCAACAAGCTGAACCTGATGTGATTACATTTAAATTTAAGTTAGAACATCTCCGCGCTCTGCTTAAGGAGGTGTTATCCACTCTGGATGATTGTGAGAATTTGATCATCCCAGAGAAACTATGTAAAATGGACAAGTTCCTAGAGGTCCCGGGGCCCCCTGAAGCTTTTCCGATACCCAAACGGGTGGCGGACATTGTAAATAAAGAATGGGAAAGGCCCGGTATACCTTTCGTCCCTCCCCCCATATTTAAAAAATTGTTTCCTATGGTCGACCCCAGAAAGGACTTATGGCAGACAGTCCCCAAGGTCGAGGGGGCGGTTTCTACTCTAAACAAACGCACCACTATACCCATAGAAGATAGTTGTGCTTTCAAAGATCCTATGGATAAAAAATTAGAAGGTTTGCTTAAAAAGATGTTTGTTCAGCAAGGTTACCTTCTACAACCAATTTCATGCATTGTCCCTGTCACTACAGCCGCGTGTTTCTGGTTCGATGAGCTAGAAAAGGCGATCACTAGTAATTCTCCTTCTTATGAGGAGATTATGGACAGAATCCGTGCTCTCAAATTGGCTAATTCTTTCACCCTAGACGCCACTTTGCAATTGGCTAGGTTAGCGGCGAAAAATTCTGGGTTTGCTATTGTGGCGCGCAGAGCGCTTTGGTTGAAATCTTGGTCAGCGGATGCGTCTTCCAAGAACAAATTGCTTAACATTCCTTTCAAGGGGAAAACGCTGTTTGGCCCTGACTTGAAAGAGATTATCTCTGATATCACTGGGGGTAAGGGCCACGCCCTTCCTCAGGATAGGTCTTTCAAGGCCAAAAATAAACCTAATTTTCGTCCCTTTCGTAGAAACGGACCAGCCCCAAGTGCTACGTCCTCTAAGCAAGAGGGTAATACTTCTCAAGCCAAGCCAGCCTGGAGACCAATGCAAGGCTGGAACAAGGGAAAGCAGGCCAAGAAACCTGCCACTGCTACCAAGACAGCATGAAATGTTGGCCCCCGATCCGGGACCGGATCTGGTGGGGGGCAGACTCTCTCTCTTCGCTCAGGCTTGGGCAAGAGATGTTCTGGATCCTTGGGCGCTAGAAATAGTCTCCCAAGGTTATCTTCTGGAATTCAAGGGGCTTCCCCCAAGGGGGAGGTTCCACAGGTCTCAATTGTCTTCAGACCACATAAAAAAACAGGCATTCTTACATTGTGTAGAAGACCTGTTAAAAATGGGAGTGATTCATCCTGTTCCATTAGGAGAACAAGGGATGGGGTTCTACTCCAATCTGTTCGTAGTTCCCAAAAAAGAGGGAACGTTCAGACCAATCTTAGATCTCAAGATCCTAAACAAGTTTCTCAAGGTTCCATCGTTCAAAATGGAAACCATTCGAACAATTCTTCCTTCCATCCAGGAAGGTCAATTCATGACCACGGTGGATTTAAAGGATGCGTATCTACATATTCCTATCCACAAGGAACATCATCGGTTCCTAAGGTTCGCATTCCTGGACAAGCATTACCAGTTCGTGGCACTTCCGTTCGGATTAGCCACTGCTCCAAGGATTTTCACAAAGGTACTAGGGTCCCTTCTAGCGGTGCTAAGACCAAGGGGCATTGCAGTAGTACCTTACTTGGACGACATTCTGATTCAAGCGTCGTCCCTTCCTCAAGCAAAGGCTCACACGGACATTGTCCTGGCCTTTCTCAGATCTCACGGATGGAAAGTGAACGTAGAAAAGAGTTCTCTATCTCCGTCAACAAGGGTTCCCTTCTTGGGAACAATAATAGACTCCTTAGAAATGAGGATTTTTCTGACAGAGGCCAGAAAAACAAAACTTCTAAACTCTTGTCAAATACTTCATTCCGTTCCTCTTCCTTCCATAGCGCAGTGCATGGAAGTAATAGGTTTGATGGTAGCGGCAATGGACATAGTTCCTTTTGCGCGCATTCATCTAAGACCATTACAACTGTGCATGCTCAGTCAGTGGAATGGGGACTATACAGACTTGTCTCCGACGATACAAGTAAATCAGAGGACCAGAGATTCACTCCGTTGGTGGCTGTCCCTGGACAACCTGTCACAGGGGATGAGCTTCCGCAGACCAGAGTGGGTCATTGTCACGACCGACGCCAGTCTGATGGGCTGGGGCGCGGTCTGGGGACCCCTGAAAGCTCAGGGTCTTTGGTCTCGGGAAGAATCTCTTCTACCGATAAACATTCTGGAACTGAGAGCGATACTCAATGCTCTCAAGGCTTGGCCTCAGCTAGCAAAGGCCAAGTTCATACGGTTTCAATCAGACAACATGACGACTGTTGCGTACATCAACCATCAGGGGGGAACAAGGAGTTCCCTGGCGATGGAAGAAGTGACCAAAATCATTCAATGGGCGGAGACTCACTCCTGCCACTTGTCTGCAATCCACATCCCAGGAGTGGAAAATTGGGAAGCGGATTTTCTGAGTCGTCAGACCTTACATCCGGGGGAGTGGGAACTCCATCCGGAAATCTTTGCCCAAATTACTCAACTGTGGGGCATTCCAGACATGGATCTGATGGCCTCTCGTCAGAACTGCAAGGTTCCTTGCTACGGGTCCAGATCCAGGGATCCCAAGGCGACTCTAGTAGATGCACTAGTAGCACCTTGGACCTTCAAACTAGCTTATGTATTCCCGCCGTTTCCTCTCATCCCCAGGCTGGTAGCCAGGATCAATCAGGAGAGGGCATCGGTGATCTTGATAGCTCCTGCGTGGCCACGCAGGACTTGGTATGCAGACCTGGTGAATATGTCATCGGCTCCACCATGGAAGCTACCTTTGAGATGAGACCTTCTTATTCAAGGTCCGTTCGAACATCCGAATCTGGTCTCACTCCAACTGACTGCTTGGAGATTGAACGCTTGATCTTATCAAAGCGAGGGTTCTCAGATTCTGTTATTGATACTCTTGTTCAGGCCAGAAAGCCTGTAACTAGAAAAATTTACCACAAAATATGGAAAAAATATATCTGTTGGTGTGAATCTAAAGGATTCCCTTGGGACAAGGTTAAAATTCCTAAGATTCTATCCTTTCTTCAAGAAGGATTGGAGAAAGGATTATCTGCAAGTTCCTTGAAGGGACAGATTTCTGCCTTGTCTGTGTTACTTCACAAAAAGCTGGCAGCTGTGCCAGATGTTCAAGCCTTTGTTTAGGCTCTGGTTAGAATCAAGCCTGTTTACAAACCTTTGACTCCTCCTTGGAGTCTCAATTTAGTTCTTTCAGTTCTTCAGGGCGTTTGAACCCTTACATTCCGTTGATATTAAGTTATTATCTTGGAAAGTTTTTTGTTTTTGGTTGCAATTTCTTCTGCTAGAAGAGTTTCAGAATTATCTGCTCTGCAGTGTTCTCCTCCTTATCTGGTGTTCCATGCAGATAAGGTGGTTTTACGTACTAAACCTGGTTTTCTTCCGAAAGTTGTTTCTAACAAAAACATTAACCAGGAGATAGTCGTGCCTTCTTTGTGTCCGAATCCAGTTTCAAAGAAGGAACGTTTGTTGCACAATTTGGATGTTGTTCGCGCTCTAAAATTCTATTTGGATGCTACAAAGGATTTTAGACAAACATCTTCCTTGTTTGTTGTTTATTCTGGTAAAAGGAGAGGTCAAAAAGCAACTTCTACCTCTCTCTCTTTTTGGATTTAAAGCATCATCAGATTGGCTTATGAGACTGCCGGACGGCAGCCTCCTGAAAGAATCACAGCTCATTCCACTAGGGCTGTGGCTTCCACATGGGCCTTCAAGAACGAGGCTTCTGTTGATCAGATATGTAAGGCAGCGACTTGGTCTTCACTGCACACTTTTACCAAATTTTACAAGTTTGATACTTTTGCTTCTTCTGAGGCTATTTTTGGGAGAAAGGTTTTGCAAGCCGTGGTGCCTTCCATTTAGGTGACCTGATTTGCTCCCTCCCTTCATCCGTGTCCTAAAGCTTTGGTATTGGTTCCCACAAGTAAGGATGACGCCGTGGACCGGACACACCTATGTTGGAGAAAACAGAATTTATGTTTACCTGATAAATTACTTTCTCCAACGGTGTGTCCGGTCCACGGCCCGCCCTGGTTTTTTAATCAGGTCTGATAATTTATTTTCTTTAACTACAGTCACCACGGTATCATATGGTTTCTCCTATGCAAATATTCCTCCTTTACGTCGGTCGAATGACTGGGGAAGGCGGAGCCTAGGAGGGATCATGTGACCAGCTTTGCTGGGCTCTTTGCCATTTCCTGTTGGGGAAGAGAATATCCCACAAGTAAGGATGACGCCGTGGACCGGACACACCGTTGGAGAAAGTAATTTATCAGGTAAACATAAATTCTGTTTTCTACCCTTGCTAAACGTACTACTATTCCTACGTCGGATGGTACTTCCTTTAAGGATCCTTTAGATAGGAAAATTGAATCCTTTCTAAGAAAAGCTTATCTGTGTTCAGGTAATCTTCTTAGACCTGCTATATCATTGGCTGATGTTGCTGCAGCTTCAACTTTTTGGTTGGAAACTTTAGCGCAACAAGTAACAGATCATGATACTCATAATATTATTATTCTTCTTCAACATGCTAATAATTTTATCTGTGATGCCATTTTTGATATTATCAGAGTTGATGTCAGGTTTATGTCTCTAGCTATTTTAGCTAGAAGAGCTTTATGGCTTAAAACTTGGAATGCTGATATGTCTTCTAAATCGACTCTACTTTCCATTTCTTTCCAGGGTAACAAATTATTTGGTTCTCAGTTGGATTCTATTATCTCAACTGTTACTGGTGGGAAAGGAACTTTTTTACCACAGGATAAAAAATCAAAGGGTAAAAACAGGGCTAATAATCGTTTTCGTTCCTTTCGTTTCAACAAAGAACAAAAGCCTGATCCTTCATCCTCAGGAGCAGTTTCAGTTTGGAAACCATCTCCAGTCTGGAATAAATCCAAGCCTTCTAGAAAAGCAAAGCCAGCTTCTAAGTCCACATGAAGGTGCGGCCCTCATTCCAGCTCAGCTGGTAGGGGGCAGGTTACGTTTTTTCAAAAACATTTGGATCAAATCTGTTCACAATCTTTGGATTCAGAACATTGTTTCAGAAGGGTACAGAATTGGTTTCAAGATAAGACCTCCTGCAAAGAGATTTTTTCTTTCCCGTGTCCCAGTAAATCCAGTGAAAGCTCAAGCATTTCTGAAATGTGTTTCAGATCTAGAGTTGGCTGGAGTAATTATGCCAGTTCCAGTTCTGGAACAGGGACTGGGGTTTTATTCGAATCTCTTCATTGTACCAAAGAAGGAGAATTCCTTCAGACCAGTTCTGGATCTAAAAATATTGAATCGTTATGTAAGGATACCAACGTTCAAAATGGTAACTGTAAGGACTATCTTGCCTTTTGTTCAACAAGGCCATTATATGTCCACAATAGATTTACAGGATGCATATCTGCATATTCCGATTCATCCAGATCATTATCAGTTCCTGAGATTCTCTTTTCTGGACAAGCATTACCAGTTTGTGGCTCTGCCGTTTGGCCTAGCTACAGCTCCAAGAATTTTTACGAAGGTTCTCGGTGCCCTTCTGTCTGTAATCAGAGAACAGGGTATTGTGGTATTTCCTTATTTGGACGATATCTTGGTACTTGCTCAGTCTTCACATTTAGCAGAATCTCATACGAATCGACTTGTGTTGTTTCTTCAAGATCATGGTTGGAGGATCAATTCACTAAAAAGTTCAATGACTCCTCAGACAAGGGTAACCTTTCTGGGTTTCCAGATAGATTCAGTGTCCATGACTCTGTCTTTGACAGACAAGAGACGTCTAAAATTGATTTCAGCTTGTCGAAACCTTCGGTCACAATCATTCCCTTCGGTAGCCTTATGCATGGAAATTCTAGGTCTTATGACTGCTGCATCGGACGCGATCCCCTTTGCTCGTTTTCACATGCGACCTCTTCAGCTCTGTATGCTGAATCAATGGTGCAGGGATTACACAAAGATATCTCTATTAATATCTTTAAAACCGATTTGTACGACACTCTCTAACGTGGTGGACAGATCACCATCGTTTAATTCAGGGGGCTTCTTTTGTTCTTCCGACCTGGACTGTAATTTCAACAGATGCAAGTCTTACAGGTTGGGGAGCTGTGTGGGGATCTCTGACGGCACAAGGAGTTTGGGAATCTCAGGAGGTGAGATTACCAATCAATATTTTGGAACTCCGTGCAATTTTCAGAGCTCTTCAGTCTTGGCCTCTTCTGAAGAGAGAATCGTTCATTTGTTTTCAGACAGACAATGTCACAACTGTGGCATACATCAATCATCAAGGAGGAACTCACAGTCCTCTGGCTATGAAAGAAGTATCTCGAATTCTGGTTTGGGCGGAATCCAGCTCCTGTCTAATCTCTGCGGTTCATATCCCAGGTATAGACAATTGGGAAGCGGATTATCTCAGTCGCCAAACGTTGCATCCGGGCGAATGGTCTCTTCACCCAGAGGTATTTCTTCAGATTGTTCAAATGTGGGGGCTTCCAGAAATAGATCTGATGGCGTCTCATCTAAACAAGAAACTTCCCAGGTATCTGTCCAGATCCCGGGATCCTCAGGCGGAAGCAGTGGATGCATTATCACTTCCTTGGAAGTATCATCCTGCCTATATCTTTCCGCCTCTAGTTCTTCTTCCAAGAGTAATCTCCAAGATTCTGAAGGAATGCTCGTTTGTTCTGCTGGTAGCTCCGGCATGGCCTCACAGGTTTTGGTATGCGGATCTTGTCCGGATGGCCTCTTGCCATCTGTGGACTCTTCCGCTAAGACCAGACCTTCTGTCGCAAGGTCCTTTTTTTCCATCAGGATCTCAAATCCTTAAATTTAAAGGTATGGAGATTGAACGCTTGATTCTTGGTCAAAGAGGTTTCTCTGACTCTGTGATTAATACTATGTTACAGGCTCGTAAATCTGTATCTAGAGAGATATATTATAGAGTCTGGAAGACTTATATTTCTTGGTGTCTTTCTCATCATTTTTCTTGGCATTCTTTTAGAATTCCGAGAATTTTACAGTTTCTTCAGGATGGTTTGGATAAAGGTTTATCCGCAAGTTCTTTGAAAGGACAAATCTCTGCTCTTTCTGTTCTTTTTCACAGAAAGATTGCTAATCTTCCTGATATTCATTGTTTTGTACAAGCTTTGGTTTGTATAAAACCTGTCATTAAGTCAATTTCTCCTCCTTGGAGTTTGAATTTGGTTCTGGGGGCTCTTCAAGCTCCTCCTTTTGAACCCATGCATTCATTGGACATTAAATTACTTTCTTGGAAAGTTTTGTTCCTTTTGGCGATCTCTTCTGCCAGAAGAGTCTCTGAATTATCTGCTCTTTCTTGTGAGTCTCCTTTTCTGATTTTTCATCAGGATAAGGCGGTGTTGCGAACTTCTTTTGAATTTTTACCTAAGGTTGTGAATTCCAACAACATTAGTAGAGAAATTGTGGTTCTCTCATTATGTCCTAATCCTAAGAATTCTAAGGAGAAATTGTTGCATTCTTTGGATGTTAGAGCTTTGAAATATTATGTTGAAGCTACTAAGTCTTTCCGAAAGACTTCTAGTCTATTTGTTATCTTTTCCGGTTCTAGAAAAGGCCAGAAAGCTTCTGCCGTTTCTTTGGCATCTTGGTTGAAATCTTTAATTCATCATGCCTATGTCGAGTCGGGTAAAACTCCGCCTCAAAGGATTACAGCTCATTCTACTAGGTCAGTTTCTACTTCCTGGGCGTTTAAGAATGAAACTTCGGTTGATCAGATTTGCAAAGCAGCAACTTGGTCCTCTTTGCATACTTTTACTAAATTCTACCATTTTGATGTATTTTCTTCTTCTGAAGCAGTTTTTGGTAGAAAAGTACTTCAGGCAGCGGTTTCAGTTTGAATCTTCTGTTTGTTTTTCATTAAACTTTATTTTGGGTGTGGATTATTTTCAGCAGGAATTGGCTGTCTTTATTTTATCCCTCCCTCTCTAGTGACTCTTGCGTGGAAAGATCCACATCTTGGGTAGTCATTATCCCATACGTCACAAGCTCATGGACTCTTGCTAATTACATGAAAGAAAACATAATTTATGTAAGAACTTACCTGATAAATTCATTTCTTTCATATTAGCAAGAGTCCATGAGGCCCGCCCTTTTTTGTGGTGGTTATGATTTTTTTGTATAAAGCACAATTATTCTAATTCCTTATTTTTTATGCTTTCGCACTTTTTTCTTATCACCCCACTTCTTGGCTATTCGTTAAACTGAATTGTGGGTGTGGTGAGGGGTGTATTTATAGGCATTTTGAGGTTTGGGAAACTTTGCCCCTCCAGGTAGGAATGTATATCCCATACGTCACTAGCTCATAGACTCTTGCTAATATGAAAGAAATGAATTTATCAGGTAAGTTCTTACATAAATTATGTTTTTTAAAGGAATAGAATGGTCAAAATTGAAATGTGAATGGGTACATTTGAATTAGAATTATGTTTGCAATATACTTCCAATAGCAAAAATGCTTTTAGTAAGTTATTACTGTTTTTCATTGGCATGCACACATATCTGGGGAGGACCTGACTATGATACAAATTAACGGGGTTGTAAACGCCAAAAATATTTTTGTTTAAAAAGATAGATAATCCATTTATTTACCATTCCCCAGTTTTACATAACCAACACTGTTGTATAAATATATAATTTTTATCTCTAATTACCTTGTATCTAAGCTTCTGTAGTCTGCCTCCCTAACTCAGCACTAATTGCCTGAAATGCAAGGCTATCAAAAGCTGACTCTTAAATAACTCAATGGGCTTGGGCACAATGTTTTATGAAATACATGAGCTAATGCCCTCTAGCTGTGAAACTGGCAAATGCATTCAGATAAGACGAGACTTTTAAGGGCTTAGAAATTGGCATATGAGCTTACCTAGGTTTAGCTTTCAACTAAGAATACCAAGAGAATAAATAAAATGTAATAAAAGCAAATTTAAAAATGTTTAAAATTACATGCCCTATCTGAATCATTAAAGTTTCATTTGGACGTTACTATCCCTTTAACCCTTTTTTTTTTTTTTTTTTTTTTTTTTTTTAAAACATTTTTTAACTTTTTTTTTTTTGTTTTTTTTTTTCAGATCCCCAAGACTTGCATTGTTGGAAAGGTTATGCGATTACCTTTTCAACGGTGGGTCTTGGGGGTCTGTAGCTGCTTAGATGCCTGGGATACAGGCTTCTAAGCAGCATGCCCCCTGCTCCTATACTTAAGATTGTTGAGTATAAATAAAGTTGCGCGGTGACGTCGTCGTGCATAGCGTGAACCCCCGGCGATGCCTGTCACTATGCAGACCCGATCACAGGGGTGGGAGCCCCCAGATCTCCCTCAAGGTGGGAGAGTGCTAGCGACGGCTCTGAGCCGTCCTTAGCACCAGAGTGGGAAACTCTGTGATGGCTCAGAGCGGTCGTTAGCACTTAAGGGGTTAAGTGTCCATAGGCATAATACACCCCAGCTCTAAGTCTTAATACTGGTGCACAGACCCTCACAGGATATGTGCGCATGCCGCAGAAAAATAGCGCTAACTTTTTACTAGAAGCATTTTTGCTATTTAAAAATTAAATGCACCTATGCACATTTCAATTTAGATTTTTCTAAACCTCAGATACAAGTATCCAGTTACATGAATAAAGCTGTTGATAGTAATCTTTAGATTAGTGATTATCTAAAAGACAGATATTTTTGTTTTTAGAATAGGTGCTCATACCACAAATGACCTTGCTCAGGTAGGGGCTGCATATCAACTGATTATGCTAAATGAGGTAGGTAGTGTGCTTTTACATTTTAGCTTTGACTTCATCTCATCAGAGATGTAATATCCTTTTGCCTCTTTTTTTTTTTTAAATTAGCCTATATGCACTTTATATGATGCTGACTAAAGTATATGAATGAAGTTTTTTTGGTGCTTACAGGATATGAGGATACATTTATCTTTTTGCTTCACTGGAAAGTCTGAATACTATTGTGAAATATTCTCTCTTTGTGTGCATATTGTGTATGTATAATATATCTGTTTTTGTTTTGTTTGTGTTTTTACATTAAATCGGTCTGTAATATACATTTAATGTGAAAAAGTATAGTTTTCATTTTCAATAGTCACACAGCCTTTGAAGAGAAATATTTGTTGTGTATACTGTAATATGAAAGTACAGCTATCTTAATGACTGAGAATAGGTTAAATCAATATTGGCAAGACATTTTATACATGTGTAGTAAACTTTGTCTTGCTTAAAAATATTAAGGCTAGTCAATAGTGTCCTCTATATCAGTGATTTTTAACCTTTTTTTTTGCCGTGGCACACTTTTTTACATTAAAAAATCCTGTGGCACACCACCATCCCAAAATGTAAAAAAAATCACACATTGTAGCCTAATACAGCATATATATATATATACACATACACACATACACACACACTTACTGTATGTATTGTGCTGTTATGCCATGCCTCCTACAAACTACCCCTGCACTGGGAGTAAAAAACAAGCAAAGTTTAAAAAATATGTCACACTGTTGTCAGTCTGCCGTGGCACACCTGAGGATCTCTCACGGCACACTAGTGTGCCACGGCACACTGGTTGAAAAACACTGCTCTATATAAACCAGAGCTTCTAAGCTTTTTAAATAATGGACTATATTGTATTGCATTTGAATCCATTCATTTAGTGTGTAATATGGTATTTCTGATTATAAAAGAATTTAAATAAAAAATGATGTATATTCTTAAAGGAATATGAAACCCATGATTTTTCTTTCATGATTCAGATAGAGCATGCAATTATAAACCTCAATTTCTTTTTTTTTTTTTTTTTTTTCCTTCTTCATTCTCTTGGCATCTTTTGTTGAAAGTGAGCCAGGCAATTTCTGGAGCACTATATGGCATCAGTTTTGCAAGAATGTTGTCCATTTGCAATAGCACTAGATAGCAGCACTATTTCCTGTCATTTAGTGCTCCAGATGCCAAACTAGGTATTTCTTCAACACAGAATATAATGGGAACAAAGCAAATTTTGATAATTATCGAAGTAAAATGGAAACGTTTTTAAAATGGTGTGCTCCCGTCTGAATCGCAAAAGAACATTTTTGTGTTTCATATCCCTTAAACATTGCACTCTCTATTTGATTTGGACCTTCATGTCCCTTTTAATGACTTAGCATTTGTTTATGGATATAGAACACTTTACTTTTGTTTAGTATATCTCCTTATGTCTGTAGTAGGGACTCGAGCCCCAGTGTGGATTGGAAAAACATAAATAAATCCCATAGCGTTTTACAATGCTTGAAGGGAATTATTTTATCAGTTATAATTAAAGGGATATAAAACCTATTTTATTCAGACATTACATACCATTTTAAACAACGCTCTAATTTACCTCTATTTTATTCTCTTGGTATCCTTTATTGAAGTAGCAGCAAAGTGCTTCTGGTAACTAAAGAAAACACACTGGTAAGCCAATGACAAGAGGCATTAATGCACAGCCACCTATTGGCTAACTCACAGTTCCTGAGCCTACCTGGGTATTCCTTTTAACAAAGGATACAAAAAAGATGCAAATTTTAATAAAACAAAATTATTTGGAAAGTTTATTTAAAATTGTATGCTCTATTTGAATCATGAAAGAAAATGTTTGGCATTTTAAGTTTCTTTTAATATCTACTTTCTCAACGGTGATGAAATGTGTATGGAACTGCAGAAATTGCGAGTTTGTGCATCAAAACATTTTAGCAAATTTGCTACTATAAACTTGTGTATAACATATTGGGGTAAGGAGTAGACCTTGCTTTCTTCATATTATATGAATGTTAGGTGTGAGGGCAAATTAAGACACTGATGTTATAACCACAGTATAAAACAAAAAACATTTTAAAGGGCTAGTATACAGTAAGTTTTTTTTTTTTTTTTTCGTTTTTTTTTTCATTAATGTATTTTTATTATGCCAGTTGAAGAGTATAAAATGTATGAGAAATTGCATTTTCTGTTTAGTGTAGATGAATTAGCTGGTTTTGTGCTTTTAAACCGCAGCCTATTGAAAGAGATTGAGCTTGCAGGTAAAATGAGATCTCATTATGTTATCACTTTGTGTACACACACTTGCTTCCTTATCTTATATTTGTCTGTAAACCAGAGCTCAGTACTTAAAGAGAACAATGGAAAGTTTATAATTGTATCACTGAACTATCCGGCACCCCACTGGGAGTGTAATTTCTTCTGCTGGATATGTTTAAATACACAGTATACAAACTTTCAGTGTAAGTTGGGATTCCACAGGCTAAATCTGCTATTTAAAATACTGAAATAAGGGTGACGGTGCTACTTTAAAGGAACAGTTCACCTAAATATTTTCTCCGAATTTTTTTTTTTTTTTTTTTTAAATTATTCCCAATGATCCATTTTACCTGCTAGAGTGTATTAAATTGTTTACAAGTAGCTCCTTTACCCCTATTTTGGCCTTTGAAATAGCTGATTTAGCGTGTGGTTTCTCAACCTAGACTGAAAGTTTTGATACTAGAGTCTGTTATTGAATAGCTTATGTAAACACAGCCAGCAGAAGAAATGACACTCACAGTGGGCTGCAGGATAGTTAAAGGGACACTGAACACAATTTTTTTTCTTTTGTGTTTCAGATAGAGCATGACATTTTAAGCAACTTTCTAATTTACTCCTATTAAAAAATGTTCTTCATTCTCTTGGTATCTTTATTTGAAGTGCAAGAATGTAAGTTTAGATGCCGGCCCATTTTTGGTGAACAACCTGGGTTGTCCTTGCTGATTGGTGGATACATTGCATCCACCAATAAAGTGCTATCCAGAGTCCTGAACGGGAAAAAAAGCTTAGAGGCCTTTTTCAAATAAAGATAGCAAGAGAACGAAGAAAAATTGATAATAGGAGTAAATTAGAAAGTTGCTTAAAATTGCCTGCTCTGTCTGAATCACACACAAAAAAATTGGGTTCTGTGTCCCTTTAAGTAATAACATAATTTTCCATTGTTCTATCTATGTATTGAGCTTTTAATTTTCCAGACAAATATAAGATAAGGAAGCAAGTGTGTGTACACAAAGTGATAACATAATGAGATATAAAAACAATTTTACAGTGTACTGTCCCTTTAACAATTTGATACACTCCAGTAGGTAAAATGGATAATTGGGAACAATTTACAGGGGATACTTTTTTTTCCAGTTAACTGTCCTTTTGAGCAGTTCTGCTTCTGGGGAAGGGGAGCTACACTGATTTTAATTTGATATTCTCCCCCCCCCCCCCCCCAAGGTTAATTACTTGTTTATTTTTAACACTGAGTGCAAGTAATATTTTTTTTTTATATATATATTTGTATTTGCGTGTATGCAAGGGCTTGACAATCCCAGGTGCCATGGATTCACTGGTGCCTTAAAATTAGGCCTTTGTCCCCTGGTTTATAGCCCCCAATACACTGATTCTACACGCCAGCTGCAACAAAAATTTGGTCCAGTTTGGCTTGATGCTTTCAAGGCCTCGCAGCTGTGAAATACAAATGCTGATTTGGCCAAGTCCTCTAATACCTCCTGTGAAGCCTCTTTATCAATAATACATGGCCTGAGTAGTGATGGTGGTAGGCTCTAAGTTACATTGTAGACAGATTTTGGGTCTATCTACCTTGAGTGTGTGAGCAAATCTGTTTATCAATAAGGATGGCAAAAAAAGGTTGTTGGCTCCTAGATTTAGCACATGTATGTGCTGTTTGTATCTATATCCTCTTCGTATTTTGCATTGTGATAAACTTTTCATAAAAACTAGAAACACAACATTTTTTTTTTGGCGGGGGGGTGGTATTTAACTTTTTTCTGTTGCACTTTTAAAAGGACATGTGTTTCATGAGCAGCAGTACACTGCTGGTGGCTGCACAAATATGCCTCTTGACACTGGCTCTCCAGATGTGGTTTTGAGCTTTGTCCCAGTAGTGCATTGTTCTGGTCCTTCCTGTAAATAAACCATTATATGCAAGCAACAATTTGTTAGTAAATTTCTATTCACTTTTTTGCACTTTATGTACTTTTTAATTATGTATATATTAAATTAAAGGGACAGAGAATACACTGTTACATAAAAACATACACTATATGGTGAAAAGTATATGAACACCTGACCTCACACCTGTATGAGCTTGTTGGACGTCCCATTCCATATTATTACACGTTTTTGGAATTGTCTCCCTACCCCCCTTTGCGGCTATAGCTGCCACCACTCTTCTGGGAATGCTTTGCACACTATTGTGTGTCCTATGGCAAATTTTGCTCATTTAGCCAAAGAGCATTTGTGAGGTCAGGCATTGATAATGGATGAGAAGGCCTAATTCATAATTTTTGTCCCCTTTTCATGTGATTTAGCTCTGAAAATTGAGCAATTTCTAATTCTCAGATCTTGAAATGCACCTGCTGATTTCTTAAGGATTATTCTGTTGCATATGTCCAATTGGGTTTTATCCAATAAAAACTGCAAAACAAAGCACTGTATACTAACATTATGACCGTGACTACCCTTGTTATCTGTGGACTTAAGCCCAGATGAACTCATGCAAAGGCCAATAGTGAGTGGAGTTTGGCTATTGAAAAATAACCACAGTAAAAAAGATGTTAATTTGTTTAAAAAGTGTTTGGACTTGGCATATATGTTCTAAAGCAACACAACACATGCCTTGTAATTACAAAGTGTTTACTGTCAGTGCTGTGTGCAGCTAATGAGTTATACTAAACATGCCAAACCATATATTCATAAACCTCACTTTGCGCAGAGATTCTGTCATGCACAGTAAAGCGCCTTCATCCAACTGTTGCCCTAAAGTTTGAAGCACCCAAATGTCCTCAATTTTCAGAGCTAAATTACATGAAAAGGGGGGGGGGGATAAATAATGCAAGTATGTTGCAAAGTTTTTTATTTATCATTTTATATCGCAATCTTTAATGTATGGTGGTGTACTTTTCCGTGTGTAATTCATTGTACATAACTAGAGCATGTTATTGTGCATCCTTCCATGATGTAAGAATGATGTTAAAGGAATGGTGTTTTGTAAAAATGTTAAAATGTGCAGGAAATTGTTTATTTTTTGCAAATATCTGTTTCTGGTCATTAAAACTACTACCCAATTGCATGGACAACAGACCCCTTATCTCACTGTTTATACATACAGTCCTCCTCCTTATATTATATCTAAATGTATACACAGTGAGACAATAGAAAATTGATATTACCTCTCGGTACCACCCTGACTAGGACTGTGATTTCTTCTAAAATTTCTTACATAGATTTCTCCAACATAGGTGTGTCCGGTCCACGGCGTCATCCTTACTTGTGGGATATTCTCTTCCCCAACAGGAAATGGCAAAGAGCCCAGCAAAGCTGGTCACATGATCCCTCCTAGGCTCCGCCTTCCCCAGTCATTCTCTTTGCCGTTGTACAGGCAACATCTCCACGGAGATGGCTTAGAGTTTTTTAGTGTTTAACTGTAGTTTTTATTATTCAATCAAGAGTTTTATTTTAAAATAGTGCTGGTATGTACTATTTACTCTGAAACAGAAAAGAGATGAAGATTTCTGTTTGTAAGAGGAAAATGATTTTAGCAACCGTTACTAAAATCGATGGCTGTTCCACACAGGACTGTTGAGAGGAATTAACTTCAGTTGGGGGAACAGTGAGCAGACTTTTGCTGCTTGAGGTATGACACATTCTAACAAGACGATGTAATGCTGGAAGCTGTCATTTTTCCCTATGGGATCCGGTAAGCCATTTTATTACAGACAGTAAATAAGGGCTTTTTAAGACTGTAGACATTTTCTGGGCTAAATCGATTTATATATAAACATATTTTATACTCCATAGCCTTGAGGAATTATTTTAATCTTGGGAATTTTGTAAAATAACCGGCAGGCACTGTATTGGACACCTTATTCTCTAGGGGCTTTCCCTAATCATAGGCAGAGTCTCACTTTCGCGCCTCTATTGCGCACTTGTTTTTGAGAAGCATGACATGCAGATGCATGTGTGAGGAGCTCTGATACATAGAAAAGACTTTCTGAAGGCGTCATTTGGTATCGTATTCCCCTTTGGGCTTGGTTGGGTCTCAGCAAAGCAGATACCAGGGACTGTAAAGGGGTTAAATATAAAAACGGCTCCGGTTCCGTTATTTTAAGGGTTAAAGCTTCCAAATTTGGTGTGCAATACTTTTAAGGCTTTAAGACACTGTGGTGAAATTTTGGTGAATTTTGAACAATTCCTTCAATCGGTTCCTAAGGTTCGCATTCCTGGACAAGCATTACCAGTTCGTGGCACTTCCGTTCGGATTAGCCACTGCTCCAAGGATTTTCACAAAGGTACTAGGGTCCCTTCTAGCGGTGCTAAGACCAAGGGGCATTGCAGTAGTACCTTACTTGGACGACATTCTGATTCAAGCGTCGTCCCTTCCTCTAGCAAAGGCTCACACGGACATTGTCCTGGCCTTTCTCAGATCTCACGGATGGAAAGTGAACGTAGAAAAGAGTTCTCTATCTCCGTCAACGAGGGTTCCCTTCTTGGGAACAATAATAGACTCCTTAGAAATGAGGATTTTTCTGACAGAGGCCAGAAAAACAAAACTTCTAAACTCTTGTCAAATACTTCATTCCGTTCCTCTTCCTTCCATAGCGCAGTGCATGGAAGTAATAGGTTTGATGGTAGCGGCAATGGACATAGTTCCTTTTGCGCGCATTCATCTAAGACCATTACAACTGTGCATGCTCAGTCAGTGGAATGGGGACTATACAGACTTGTCTCCGACGATGCAAGTAAATCAGAGGACCAGAGATTCACTCCGTTGGTGGCTGTCCCTGGACAACCTGTCACAGGGGATGAGCTTCCGCAGACCAGAGTGGGTCATTGTCACGACCGACGCCAGTCTGATGGGCTGGGGCGCGGTCTGGGGACTCCTGAAAGCTCAGGGTCTTTGGTCTCGGGAAGAATCTCTTCTACCGATAAATATTCTGGAACTGAGAGCGATACTCAATGCTCTCAAGGCTTGGCCTCAGCTAGCAAAGGCCAAGTTCATACGGTTTCAATCAGACAACATGACGACTGTTGCGTACATCAACCATCAGGGGGGAACAAGGAGTTCCCTGGCGATGGAAGAAGTGACCAAAATCATTCAATGGGCGGAGACTCACTCCTGCCACTTGTCTGCAATCCACATCCCAGGAGTGGAAAATTGGGAAGCGGATTTTCTGAGTCGTCAGACATTACATCCGGGGGAGTGGGAACTCCATCCGGAAATCTTTGCCCACATTACTCAACTGTGGGGCATTCCAGACATGGATCTGATGGCCTCTCGTCAGAACTTCAAGGTTCCTTGCTACGGGTCCAGATCCAGGGATCCCAAGGCGACTCTAGTAGATGCACTAGTAGCACCTTGGACCTTCAAACTAGCTTATGTATTCCCGCCGTTTCCTCTCATCCCCAGGCTGGTAGCCAGGATCAATCAGGAGAGGGCATCGGTGATCTTGATAGCTCCTGCGTGGCCACGCAGGACTTGGTATGCAGACCTGGTGAATATGTCATCGGCTCCACCATGGAAGCTACCTTCGAACGGACCTTGAACAAGAAGGTCTCGTCTCAAACATCCGAATCTGGTCTCACTCCAACTGACTGCTTGGAGATTGAACGCTTGATCTTATCAAAGCGAGGGTTCTCAGATTCTGTTATTGATACTCTTGTTCAGGCCAGAAAGCCTGTAACTAGAAAAATTTACCACAAAATATGGAAAAAATATATCTGTTGGTGTGAATCTAAAGGATTCCCTTGGGACAAGGTAAAAATTCCTAAGATTCTATCCTTTCTTCAAGAAGGATTGGAGAAAGGATTATCTGCAAGTTCCTTGAAGGGACAGATTTCTGCCTTGTCTGTGTTACTTCACAAAAAGCTGGCAGCTGTGCCAGATGTTCAAGCCTTTGTTCAGGCTCTGGTTAGAATCAAGCCTGTTTACAAACCTTTGACTCCTCCCTGGAGTCTCAATTTAGTTCTTTCAGTTCTTCAGGGGGTTCCGTTTGAACCCTTACATTCCGTTGATATTAAGTTATTATCTTGGAAAGTTTTGTTTTTGGTTGCAATTTCTTCTGCTAGAAGAGTTTCAGAATTATCTGCTCTGCAGTGTTCTCCTCCTTATCTGGTGTTCCATGCAGATAAGGTGGTTTTACGTACTAAACCTGGTTTTCTTCCGAAAGTTGTTTCTAACAAAAACATTAACCAGGAGATAGTCGTGCCTTCTTTGTGTCCGAATCCAGTTTCAAAGAAGGAACGTTTGTTGCACAATTTGGATGTTGTTCGCGCTCTAAAATTCTATTTAGATGCTACAAAGGATTTTAGACAAACATCTTCCTTGTTTGTTGTTTATTCTGGTAAAAGGAGAGGTCAAAAAGCAACTTCTACCTCTCTCTCTTTTTGGATTAAAAGCATCATCAGATTGGCTTATGAGACTGCCGGACGGCAGCCTCCTGAAAGAATCACAGCTCATTCCACTAGGGCTGTGGCTTCCACATGGGCCTTCAAGAACGAGGCTTCTGTTGATCAGATATGTAAGGCAGCGACTTGGTCTTCACTGCACACTTTTACCAAATTTTACAAGTTTGATACTTTTGCTTCTTCTGAGGCTATTTTTGGGAGAAAGGTTTTGCAAGCCGTGGTGCCTTCCATTTAGGTGACCTGATTTGCTCCCTCCCTTCATCCGTGTCCTAAAGCTTTGGTATTGGTTCCCACAAGTAAGGATGACGCCGTGGACCGGACACACCTATGTTGGACAAAACAGAATTTATGTTTACCTGATAAATTACTTTCTCCACGGGTGTGTCGGGCCCACGGCCCGCCCTGGTTTTTTAATCAGGTCTGATAATTTATTTTCTTTAACTACAGTCACCACGGTATCATATGATTTCTCCTATGCAAATATTCCTCCTTTACGTCGGTCGAATGACTGGGGTAGGCGGAGCCTAGGAGGGATCATGTGACCAGCTTTGCTGGGCTCTTTGCCATTTCCTGTTGGGGAAGAGAATATCCCACAAGTAAGGATGACGCCGTGGACCGGACACACCGTTGGAGAAAGTAATTTATCAGGTAAACATAAATTCTGTTTTTCTATAACATTTAATTAAAGGGACAGTTCACCCAAAAAAATTCTCCCATTTAAGTTGTTCCCAATGATCCATTTTACCAGCTGGGGTGTATTAAATTGTTTACAAGTAGCTCCTTTGCCCCTATTTTTGCCTTTGAAATAGCTGATTTAGCTTGTGGTTTCCCAACCTATACTGAAAGTTTTGATACTGGAGTCCCAGCTATTGAATAGCCTGAGTAAACACAGTCAGCAGAAGAAATTACACTCACAGTGTGGTGCAGGATAATTAAGTAATACAATTATAATTTTCCATTGTTCTCTATGTATTGAGCTTTAGTTTTCCAGACAAATATAAGATAAGGAAGCAAGTGTGTGTACACAAAGTGATGATATGAGATCTGATATTACCTGAAGCTCAACCCATTGTAATAGGCTGTGGTTTAAAAGCACAAAACCAGCTACTTCGTATACACAAACATGAAAATGTAATTTCTCATACATTTTTATAATCTGCAGCTGGTATAACTAGTCATTGAATACATATTAATATAAAAACAATTTTACAGTGTACGGTCCCTTTAAGTGCTGACATTTTCATTATAGCTGAAGATACAGCAGGCAAAAATAGCTATTTTGAATAACAATAAAAAACTAAAGAAGCTATTGATAAACAATTTAATTCACTCCAAGTAAAATAACCTTAGGGAACACGTTGAAGGGGAGACAATATCACAGTAAAGGTCCCTTTTAATAGTTTAAGTTACAATATGAAAAAGCCATAGTTTTTTGACAATCCCAATTCATGCTTGAGTTGTTTTACCAAGAAGATGTGCACTGGTTGCTTAAAATGGGACTGTACACATCTTAGAATTGCAACACAACAGAAATTGTTTGTAATTACAAACAAGATTTCAATGTGATTGTAATTACAAACATTAGCCTGAACGTTTTAAAATCGCATTCAAATCTTGTTTGCTGCAACTGTTTTTCAGTAACCAACCTTTCCCTTATCTGAAGTAGCTAATCCAGGTTTAAACCAAGGCTAGCCACGGCCATAATTTTGGTATAAAATGCAGCTTTGCAGTCGCTATTTGTTAAAGCCAACTAATGTAGCAGGGTTAGCCTTGAACAGGATGCTCAATTTTTTTTTCAGAGCTAAATTTACATAAAAAGGGGCCAATATAAATAACGAAATAATTTTATAAGAATTATATATTTATATAAAAAAATAATCTCAAGCTATTTAATGTCCCTTTTTGACTATTTTTTTTTTTTTTTTAAAACCCTTTTTTGCAGTCATACATGGGAGATTGCTTAATCGTGTTTCAAAAAAGGTGAATAAAAGCACAAGGCACAACAACAACAGAATAAATAAACCGTTCATTACCAATTATTTATGACACTAGCTTATTTATATCCATAAAATACTGTGTGTATATAATGGGACCCCACCCAAGAAATAGTCGCACAGGGGAAATAATCCCAGTTAAGCATCACCTCAGAGAACCAACATACAAAATAGTGTAAACTGTAGATTGCAACGGGTAGAACAGTAAATAGCATTTACTCACAAGTGTAAAATATGTAACACTGGCTTTATTCCGCTCAGCATTCGTTATTTTACTCCTGTGCGTAGATCTTATCTTTCTCGCCAGATCTGGCATATTTTGGAGCTAGAGATGTATTCATAAAATAAAACAGTTTGTTTTCTGTATTTGGGTCCTGTCAGTTATAAAAAGTTTGAAGTGGGTTTAACCAGCATCAATATGCAAGTGTATTATTTATGCTATTGCGTCGTTTGCTGTCTACTGTGGCACGTGTGCTGGGTTGTCATAGGTATTTAGTAGAGAGCAACTGCATGATAGATCTACATCTCCAGCACTTCTGATTTTAATGGGAAGAATGATTTAGACAGGGTTTGTAACACTCTTTGTTAAAGGTCTGTGCAAAGGGCAGGAAGGGGGAATTAGAAATTCTAGAATTTAAACGCCACTCCAGAAAAAGAACTGACTGTACTAGTTTTTGTACAGTGGATATAAAAGGTCTACACACCTCTGTTAAAATGTCAGGTTTCTGTGATGTAAATAAATGAGACAAAGATGAATCATTTCAGAACCTTTTCCACTTTTAATGTGACCTATAAACTGTACAACTCAATTGAAAAACAAACTAAAATATTTTAGGAGGAGGTAAGTAAATAAAAAAAACTTAAATAATGTGGCTGCATAAGTGTGCACACCCTCTTATAACTGAAGATGTAGCTGTGTTCAGAATTAAACAATCGCATTCATGTTAAATAGGAGTCAGTACACACAACAGTGACATTACCAAGAAGTGGACGTCCCTCCAAAATTGATGAGAAGAAAACTGGCCTGGGAGGCTGCCAAGAGGTCTACAGCAATATTAAAGGAGCTGCAGTAATATCTGGCAATTACTGGCTGTGTGGTATATGTAACAACAATCTCCCGTATTCTTCATATGTCTGGCTATGGGGTAGAGGGGCAAGACGCGGAAGTCTTTTCTTACAGAAGAAAAGCATCCAAGCCTGGCTAAATTTTGCATAAACACATCTGAAGTCTCCCAAAAGCATGTGGGGAAAGGTGTTATGATCTGATGAAACCAAGGTTGAACTTTTTGGCCATATTTCCAAAAGATATGTTTGGCACAAAAACACTGCACATCACCAAAAGAACACCATATCCACAGTGAAGCATGGTGGTGGCAGCATCATGCTTTGGGGCTGTTTTTTGTCAGCTGGAACTGGGGCCTTAGTCAAGGTAGAGGGAATTATGAACAGTTCCAAATACCAGTCAATATTGGCACAAAATCTACAGGCTTCTGCTAGAAAGCTGAACGTGAAGAGGAACTTCATCTTTCATTATGACAATGACCCAAAGCAGACATCCAAATCAACAAAGGAATGGCTTCACCAGAAGAAGATTAAAGTTTTGGAATGGCCCAGCCAGAGCCCAGACCTGAATCCGATTGAAAATTTGTGGGGTGATCTGAAGAGGGTTGTGCACAGGAGATGCCCTCACAATCTGACAGATTTAGAGTGTTTTTGCAAAGAAGAGTGGGCAAATCTTGCCAAGTCAAGATGTGCCATACTGATAGACTCATACCCAAAAACACTGAGTGCTGTAATAAAATCGAAAGATGCTTCAACAAAGTCTTAGCTTACGGGTATGCACACTTATGCAACCATATTATTTTAGTTTTTTTTTTTTTTTACTTCCCTCCACCTAAAAGATTTCAGTTTGTTTTTCAATTGAGTTGTACAGTTAAAGGTGACATTAAATGTGGAAAAAGTTCTCAAATGATTTATCTTTGTCATTTTTTTACATCGCATAAACCTGACATTTTAACAGGGATGTGTAGACTTTTTATATCCACTGTATATTTAAAGGGACAGTAAAGTCAAAATTAAATTTATGATCTAGTAAGGGCATTTAGCACTTTCCTAGGCTTACTCTTTAACAAAAGATACTAAGAGAACAAACATTTGGTAAAGATTAATTTTTGATTCTTGCTTTCCAGGTCTCCCTTCAAGGGATAGTTACAATTCTGGGACAGGGATGGATGATCAGAAGCCATCCAGCGAAGACAAGGATTCAGAGTCATCAGGTCAGTTGCTGCTTTGAAGTAAAGGGACACTACTGTTTCTTATGAAAGAGCAGCTAGTAAACTCTTTTTAAGCCAATGAGCATTATCAGGAAATACACATCACACTTAAAGGGCAGTTTGTGCGCTGCAGTTTGCTACACCACTTCTTGGAAGCCTTCAGTTTTGGCTTTGGGTGTTACACAAAACTATATGTACTCCTTGTCCCCCTTATTGAATGAAGTTAGACATCTGTTCAAATGATCACATGGGCAGATGTTTGATTTGAATTACCTCTTGGAATCTTTTGGAGATTGTGTCCAAAGCTACTGTTTCTGGGGGTATATCTCGTTTGAAAACGGCCACCTCAACTGTAAGATTGAACATGCTTGCTGCACATTTTCTTTCACACCGCTCCAATTACTTTACTTGCTTTTTTGACAAGTATATGAAGACTCTGGGTTGGTGAGATTGGGTGAAAAGTCATCAGTACTGCAAGGTCCCACAAATAATTTTAGTAAGTCAAATTTTAGCTTGAGCACTATATAGGCTCTGGATGTAAAAGATGCATACATTGCAATATGATGTTCAACAAGAAACCCCAAAGGGTTTGCATGATTTCCCTCCAGGTCTGGCAGTCATCGGGCCCCAAGTAAGAAGAGAGCAAAGCTGATGATAAAGTGCCTAGTTCTAAAACCTTGACCCTTTGGTGGGACAGAATTCTAGTCTTCTTACCCACAGTCCATTTGACTACCAAGACCTAAAGGCAGTGTCACTAACCGCTTGGTTATTGAAGGACTATTTGATTCAAACCAATAAAGGATTCTTTATCGAACAGATTTTTAATCAGAGGGACCGTGATATAGCATACTCTTTAGATAGAACTCTGTATTGTTCTCTCTAGATTTAGTGCATATGGTCTCGATATATACAGTTGAGTGGATTCAAAAGTCTAAGTCCACCACCAAGGTGGTTTTATTTATGTATTCAATGTACTCTTGAACAAGTAGTATCAACCAATTACAACTTTTTACTATTTTTTTATTTAATACAGATACAAATACATTTTCTTTTGTTGTATTTAAAAACAAAACAAAATAAACCTCTAAACAAGTGATTGCATTTTACAGTATACTGTCCCTTTTTATTCAATTCTAAGCAAGACTAGGCAGACTTAAAGTAGTCACACCATCAGAATACCTCAATATATAAAGTTAAATTATTATGGAATAGAAAAACATCTGCAGCCACAATTCAAGTCCAGCTGAACGCAGGATGCAGTATCCCAATAAGCAAAATGCAATTAAACGACTGGCAAAGTGAATGAAAGTAGCTGTCTGTAGATTTGTGTTTGTGATGAATAATTGGTTTAAATGTTTAGCATGGGCCAAACCATATAGACGTTTCACACGAAGACTGGAATTGTTTACTAATCATTTAGTTGCAGTTGTTTGAGATGTCAACATGAGATACAGTGTGAAAAAACAAATTCAATTTGATGTAGGAAATATTAAAGGGGGGGGTGGGTTGTCTGTTTTGGAGTTTGTGACATGCACAAGATTTGCACCTTGACTAAATAAAAAGTACCACTCTGTTCTGTGGAGTCATGCAATCCTTTCTCCACAGTATTTTGTGGGTGATTTTATTTTCTACAGTACATTGATCCTAAACGCACATCAAAGCTTTACCAGGTATGTTTTGAAGTCCAAGCAAGAGCATTTTCATGGTTTTCCCCTCACAATCGCATGTCTTAGGACGATGAGAGCTGGATTCATACTTTCCATTTTTCTTCATCTTCCAAAGAGTAAGACACACACACCTGTCTGCGCCATATTGACTTTTACCCATTTAGCTGGTTGTAGTTGTCTTTTTCACTCTCTGAATAGTTCCCACATACTGTATCCAAGCAAGAACCAATCACCAGTAAGTTTAAAAAGGTGTACTGTAATACATATTAGGAAAGTAGTGAAATATAGCTATAAATCAGACCATTCTTGTAGCAATATGAAAATTCTAGTCAAGTAGTATATATAATTTTTTTATTTTTATGTGTGCCTTTTTTCCTGATGTATTTAAAGAAGTTTAATATGCAGTATTATATATTTTTTTTTTTATATCTTCTGCTTTAGCTGATGGAAATGCATCCCCAGTGGCCTGTGAAACAGAAGGGGGTGAGCCTGGCCACGCAGCGCAGACAGACCCTGCTGGGGGAGAAGGGACCTCTCCTGACAGAGTGTGCAGCAGCAGGTATGAAAGTTAAGGTTGTTCTTAGATCGAATAATCCACTGCCCTTAGTTTAATGCAAGTTGGCATTTTTTTTCTGATGAAACCTAGGCTAAAAAAAAAATCCTGTGCTGTAGTATTGGTAGAAAAGCTATGTAAACAAGAATAATCCAAACCCACAATCCAAAAAAGTGTTCCTGATTTACTTTTGAAATACAATCAACTTTAGCTGCTGTTTGCCAACTGCTTCATGCTGTGCCATGATTGCAAGAGCACCTACAAGGCCACAAGTAAGACTGGATAAACCTATCAACAGGATTTTTTAAGGTGTATTCTTGAGCTGCTCTTGGTTTGCAAACCCTGCTTTTAAACATTGATTTGTATACAGAGCTTATAGGCAAATGTTTCTATACAAAATGGAAATGCACCTGTATGCATTTCATTTTTGGCTGGAATGTCCCTTTTAATGTTAAATGGTAAATAAATAGAGGGTAACAGTTCTATGTATGCTGCTATTGACTCAAGGACAAGTGTAATGGTTGAGCTTAAATTAAAAAGTCATCTGTAATTTAAGTGTTACATCATAGTTTTTAAGATTGCTCATACAGTATTAATATAACCTCATCTGTTTCCTTAGTGGCTCTAAAACCAGGCGCTGTGCTCTCTGTAACTGTGGAGAATGCAGTCCCCAGGGTCAGCGGGAACTTCTACGTTTTGAACCATCGCCCGGCCGCCCTGTGCTTATACAGGGCCAGTGCAGGACACAGGAGTTGGTCACGCATGATGAAGACAATTTTGTGGTTGGGTTTGCTAACTCTCTGTCTCCTGAGGAGCTCTTTGAGCCTACAGGTTAGAAATGGAGGGGGCAGATTCTTACCTTTTTTATCTATACTGGTCATCTTGGAATTCTCTAACTTAAAGAGACATGAAACCCAATTTTTTCTTTCATGATTTAGAAAGAGCATGCATTTTTTTTAATTTTTTTTAACAACTTTACAGTTTACTTATATTATCTAATTTGCTTCATTCTCTTGATATCCGTTGTCGAAAAGCATATCTAGATGGGCTCAGTAGCTGCTAATTGGTGGCTGCACATAGATGCCTCGTGATTGGCTCACCCATGTGCATTGCTATTCTACAAAGGATATTTGAAGATTGAAAATAAAGAAATAATGTAAGTTGTAATGTTTAAAATTGTCTTCTCTATAAAAATCATGAGATAATTTTTTTAGGTTTAATGTTCCTTTAATATTAAATATCTGTAGGATAACTTTTGGTAGTTTTAGATGTGTTTGTATGCATATGTAGTCTTCTGTAGGTAATCCATGTGCACCAGCACATGTTTAATAGGTTTTTGTAAATTTATACAGTAAATGAACTTCATTCTTGGGTTTAACCTGTGAACATTATCGTCTTAGCAGTAAAACTATAGTTAAAAAGACAAAGCCATATTATTTGCAGTGCCAAAGGGTTAAGTGTGTGCTTAAACCTGCAGTTTCTCCCTCGGTCTAATTTCTTAAATCGCCATAGGACTGACATCAGAAATGCTGTTTTACAGCAGGACAATCCAATATTTAAACAATCAAATATATATGTATGCGTTGAAGATATTTGCTATTTTTGCATTCACAAATGAAATGGTTATAGCACAACTTTGAAGCTTTTATGACCCAGCACCTAATAAAGGAAATTTTACAAAACAAAGCTAGGAAAACTGACCCTATAAGGTTTGTCTCTAATTAGTTTTTTAGTGTTGCTTTTTACTCTTGTTTAACATTCTGTCTTCACAGAGCAAAATATGAAAATGTCGTCATATTAAATACTACACAGCTTTACTTCAGATTTTAAGGGTTTTGTAGTGATTTGTCAATTAAGTTTCAACATAATCCATAAAATGGGATTTGTCTATCTCTTCTATAGGGCACTGTTGGGTTCATCACTGGTGTGCCTCCTGGTCATTTGGAGTCCAACATGATGAGGGAACTGGATTGACTAATGTGGACATAGCTGTATTCTCAGGGATATCACAGGTTAATATTCTGCTTTGCAGATTACCCTTCTCTATCTCTTTTTTGTCTTTTTTAGATCTGATAACCTTGCTGCTTGTTTCTCCCACAGAAATGTGAATACTGTAAACGGATGGGTGCTACCATTCAGTGTCACTCGACGGGGTGTTTACGCAGGTATCATTTCCCCTGCGCCGCTGCGAGTGGGTCCTTCCAGTCCATGAAGACCTTAAAACTCCTGTGTACAGAACATATTTGTGAAGCTGTTGCTATGGGTTAGTATCAAATCATTTCATTTCTTTCCATGCCTGAGGGCTTTTGATCAGGCCCTAAATTAGAGCGCTTCATAATAATCTAATGAAGGTATCTCAGACCATTCAAAGTTCTAATATATTAAAACATCTGTCCCCAGGAGTTGAATTTGGATCTTCATTGTTTGGCTTCATTATTCTTATTCATAATGCATATGTTGTCTTGGTACAATTTTGCTATGTACTCTACTTTTGCAGCCTTTAACCCCCCTACGACTGCATGTTCTCACAAGAGAACCTGCAGACCGTATTTAACAAACAGCGGTCATCAGACCGCTGCTTCCCTAACTTTTTTCCACCTCTTAAGTGGCAATTTTCAATCTCCCTGGTCTCGTCTGACCGGGGAGATTGACAGGTCCTGGCCGTGCACGATTGGCTGTGCGTGGGCAGGGGGCGGTAATGCACGCAAGAGCAAAATAGAGCTTGTGTGCAATGCTGAGTTTCGGCAGCGGAATTCAGCCCGCCAGAGGCGAGCTGCGGCGGACAGGGGCACCTATGTGAGCCCCTGTCCACCGCAGCTTCATAAATCGACCCCCAAGTGTCCTTTTTCTATTGAGGCTAAATGTACACAGAGCTTGGAATATGCCTGTGTCTCCAGCCCTTTCAAAGATAGTCTTGAGGTGTGTGTGGGGGGGGGTTTCAAGAACACTGTTGTGGGCAAGGAACTTGAGTTTACTTCTGCAATAGTTGACAATTTTATTTTGCCCTGTTTACTGTCCATTTTGTTCTGGGTATTTTGCACAGAATAATTATTATAATAATTTATTAACTAATAATAATAATGTATTAATATTATTGTTTATAAATTGCCAACATATTACGCAGCTCTGTAACATTTAGTATACATTTATGGAGTACAATAATTAAGACATTTACATGCCCTGCCCTTGAGTCACTGTAGGCTGTAATCCATCTTTATGTAAAGTGATCAATAAGACAGATGGACTTGTAAACTTGCATTCTAAAGGAATAGAAATAAAATACTAAAATTAATGTACATTAATTATTTTACTATTCATTAATCATTATTATTTATTCTTGTAAAAGGTGCTTCCTTAGATTTTGCCATGTGTTCTCTCTCTCTCCCCCCCCCCCCCCATTACATGCTATTAGTAATTTTGGTACTAAACCACCAGAACAGTATTTTCTGTTGCTATTAGAAAAGACAACATCTCTAAGGTCCAATCTAACACCTTTTTAAGGAGACCATGTTTTTTCTTTCGCTTTCCAAATAGCTATGAAGTTGACTCTAGGTTTAATATAATGGGAAGGAATGTGTTTGACGCTAAATTCAGTATGTACCGAATATTTCACAATAATAGGAAACTGAAGTTGTTTTTTTTTATTGTTTATATTTCTCTGTTATTGTTGTTGGTACTTTTGTATCTTCTGAAAATGCATATTCGACAAAACAAATAACAAAAAAAACTTGCTATATAATAACTCGCAGAAAACGTGCTTTGGAGTGTTTTTGTAAGAATTTATAGTTTTGCTTTTTTTTAATAACATTGTGCTGATTTTCAGACACCTAACTAAACCCTAAAGTATCAGTTGTAAACCCAAGTCTACAGACTCCTGCTTGCTCCTGTTTGTGTATTGGGTCTTTTAATTTGCAGGAGAGGGTGGCGGGGTGTCTGCTCTTCCTGATTTCCCAGCCTAACCCCATCAACAGTGCTAAACTGGGAGCTTCTAAGTACATTTTAAAAATATTTTATACTTTTATTTTCAGATCAGTATCTGTGCATAATATTCTTTATAGTAGTGTCTATGTCATGCAGTTATTTTAAATTTGCTGTATACTGTCCTTTTTTAAAAGGGCATGTCCTATCTGAATTGTGAGTTTATTTTTGACTAGACTGTCCCTTTAAGTAAAGTTGTGCTGCTGGTATAGTCTGTATGTGCCTGATGTTATAAACCTTTTTCCAGGTAGGTTTTGCAAATGTATAATTTTATTTATACGTAACATGGACATAGTGTTATCTGCTCATGTTTTTCATATTTCCATTGTACAAATATTCTTCCCTTAGTTAAATACCATTTATTTTCTTTGAAATCTATGTATACACAGAGGACTCTCGCTGCTTGCTGTGTGACAGACCTGGTGACCTCACAGACCTCCTGTTCTGCACCAGTTGTGGGCTACACTATCATGGCACCTGCTTGGAGATTACAGTCACACCTCTAAAACGTTCAGGATGGCAGTGCCCTGAGTGTAAAGTGTGTCAAACCTGCAGGTAAAGAATGGGTGCAAAGAGGGCTGAGTTGACCATTGTTCAAAAGCATCTTTAAAAAAATAAATTTGTTCTTATGAGTAAATATATTAGTCTGTTACACTCTCTTGACAAAGCAACACCAGTGTCCTGGAAGCTTGCAGTTATATTCCCTATTAATTGGCTATGAAAAATATTACTTGTACGGCACTTTGTGTTTCTAATTTATGCTTTTTAAAATGCACCTATTTTGTAATATCCCTGCGTTCTCTATCATGACAGGTTGTAAAATAACTTATTGTGCATAAGGCTTTCCAAGGATACACCAATAAGGCTTCATGCATATGCTTCTGCATTAAATGCTTAAAGGGACACTGTACCCAAATTTTTTCTTTCATGATTCAGATTGAGCATGAAATTTTAAGCAACTTTCTAATTTACTCCTATTATCAATTTTTCTTCATTCTCTTGGTATCTTTATTTAAAATGCAAGAATGTAAGTTTAGATGCCGGCCCATTTTTGGTGAACAACCTGGGTTGTCCTTGCTGATTGGTGGATAAATTCATCCACCAATAAAAAAATTGCTGTCCAGAGTACTGAACCCAAAAGAAGCATATATGCCTTTTTCAAATAAAGATAGCAAGAGAACAAAGAAATTGATAATAGGAGTAAATTAGAAAGTTGCTTAAAATTGCATGCTCTTTCTGAATTACAATTTTTTTTTGGGTTCAGTGTCCCTTTAAGTGAGCCTTAAATACCCTGTTGTTCATAATTTATTCACTATTCTGCGCTTGGTTAGACTTTTACACCTGTCAGATTACAGTGTTTGATGTTTAAGAGGAGAAAAACCTACATCCCTTTTGATATTATATTGTAATTTTTACAAAACATATGAACACATCTTTTGGCCAAAAATTACAAAATGCAAATCTTCACACATCACTTTGCCTTTGGGTTTCCTTTGAGAAAAAAAAAAAAAGTAAACCTTAATGACCATTTGTAGTGCTAACCTTTTGTAATCACTGAATTTGGTTTGCAGAACAATTTAGTAGCTTAGTGTGCTTGCTAATAATGTAATCTGTCTTTCCTGATTTTAATGCTTTGCCCCTTCATTCATTAATACTTAAAACCTCTTTATTCATTGGAGCAGGCGGCCTGGTGAGGACTCAATGATGTTAGTCTGTGATGCCTGTGACAAAGGATATCACACTTTTTGTCTGAAACCAGCTATTGAGAATTTGCCAGCTGACTCTTGGAAGTGCAAGGTAATGCAAAGGTTTCAAACTGTATGGGTAAAAGAACAAACTCTTCCAATCGTTCACCCAACGGTTATTTCTTCATAGTACCAAGTTATTTGAACACAATTGGATGGCACACTACCAGAACTTATATGGATCAGCAAAAGCTTACATTTTAGAGGGATTTTAGTATAGTAATGTATGTTTGGTGTTAAAATATATGGCTCATTTTGCTAGTTATGACTTCATAATGAAGCTGCTCTAGAACAGTTGTACAAGGCAACCAGCACTGCTGTCATAGGGTTTGCTGTGTTTATTAAATTACCGATTTACACTATATCTCTTGTATTTAAAGAAATTAAAGTTTTTAACCTGGCTGGAAACCTATTTTACTCTGTTAAGTGATTAGTCTTTTTCTGTGTCATTGTTGGAGAGTAATTTGTTTCCAAAAAAATACTTGCTTGATAATAGATTAAAGCAACAGTTTACCCTAGTTTTTTCTCCACTTTAATTTTGTTTGTAATGATCCAGAGAGAGAGTATTAAAATGTTTACAAACAGCTCATTTTACTTTATTTCAGCATTTGAAATAGCTTATTTTTTATGTGGGGTATCTACCTATTCTGAACATTTCTATACATTAAATATAGGTTAAAGAAATTCTGTATAAACATAAGCAGCAGGAGACAATACACTCCCAGTAGCAGGTAGAAGAGATAAGCAATAAAATATTAATTTTAAGTTGTTCAAAGTATTGGGCTTTGTTTTACAAAGATAATATAAAGAAGCATATATGTGTACATAAAGTGATAAAATAAGGAAATCTAATTTCCCTGTAAGTGCAACGCATTTTGATGGGTTATTGATTCAAAGAACAAACCAGCTTTTGCACATACAAAAATAAACCTAAAGGAGAAATGTCTTGTATACTCTGCAGCTGGTATAACAAGTCATTGGAAACACATTAAGACATGAAATCTAACATTTGTTTTTAATGATTTTGGTAGAGAATACAATTTAAAAAAATATTGGGTTTATGTCCCTTTTTAAGGTAAAGACAATTTTACAGTACACTGTCCCTTTAACTAAAGCTGGCAGGAAAAGACTGTAGAGTGCAGGGTATAGAGCAGCACTCCAGTGCATTTCATCTCACCCAAAATTGATTATTTTATGATTTAACAAGGCGGTGTCTTCTATCACTGAATTTTAATAACAAAAAAATAAGCTTAAAGAGACATGACACCCAAACATTTTCTTTCATGATTCAGATAGAACATGTTATTTTAAACAACTTTCTAATATACTTCTATGATCACATTTTTCCAATCTCTTGGCATTGTTTGTTGAAAAGTAGAGATGTAAGCTGAGGAGCGTGCACATGTTTGGAGCTCTATGTGGTAGCAGTTTTACAAGAATGTTCAAAAGCACTAGATGGCAAAACTATTTCCTGCATTTAGTGCTCCAGGCACCTACCCAGGTATCTCCTCAACAAAGAATACCATGGGAAAGAAGCAAATTTGATGATAGAAGTAAATTGGGAACTTTTTTTATTTTTTTTATTGTACGCTATGTCTAAAATACTAGATAATTTTGGGTTTTGTATCCCTTTTAATGACGAGGACTATGTGTACAGGTTGTTAAGCCATAATAAATAAATATAATGTATATACGGGTCTGTGCAGTAACTTGGTTTGCTTCCTGTGTGCTTAGGCTTGCCGTGTTTGTCGTTTGTGCGGTTCTCGGACATCACAATTAGAGCCTGGCAGCCAGTGGTATGAGAACTACACTGTATGTGAAAAATGCCAAGAGCAGAGAAGGCGATCAGAAACAGGTGTCCAGTGTGATCAGCCCGGAGCCCCAGAAAAAATGCAACGATGTCCATGTTGTTCCAAGTGAGTTATATTTGCTTCTTATTCAGTGAGACACAAAAGAGGGCTGATAGTAGTAATGTATTATATTGATTAAGATCATCGGTTATGCAAATTGTGAGAAAATGCACACTACTGCAAATTACATTTAAACAGATTGAAGTTTATTGCTGCAGCTGCAACATTTAATAGGGAACAGCCTCACCAAGCATGATGCACATTGAAATATCATGTTTCTATTACTTTTCCTAGCGAGTTTCACTTGTCACACTTTGATTAGGTAACTATTTGTTTAACAAATCATTATATATATATTATTTTTTTTTGTTGTTGGACGTACATACAGTTTCTATGCTAGTTGCCACTTTGGCACCCATACATACGTTGAGGTGAATTCATACGCATGTTTTATTCTTTTTAAAGATGTGACTTTTAACTGCCTGATGTATTGCAAAGTGCTACTTTACATGCAGTTTTGTGTAATATTGTTTTTAGAAACTTTTTTGGTTCTGCTTTCTTAATTGAATAGTGCAGTATATCTCCAGGAAATGTAATTTTATTGATTTTGTCAGTTTCACTCAGTTTGTTACAGAAGATAAGGGCCGGTAAGCACTGCCTTTATGATATAGTATTATACTGACAAATGGTTAGATGAAATGGGACTCCTGTTTGCATTTGTGCTGGGGATTTGGTACTTTTTTGTGTGAAATATATAACTACACATTTAATAGTACACAATCTCCTGTATTAAGATTTTTCTTCTGCTTGGAATACTGTTTCTTAGGTCACATTTTCTATTGTAGTTGCTCACATTATATAGAGTGTCAAATGGTATCCACTAACATTTCATCAGAAACCCACATTACCTTTGCTGCAGAGTGACTACACTACTGTCTTATTTATCCTAGAATAACTATTCTGTGAAAAATGAGGAGAAAAAAAAACCCAATGGACTTTCAAAAGCATTGTGGAGAATAGTAGGATTTCCGATTTAAAAGTTGATAGATTTTCAAAATACTAACATTTTAGGGCTATGGGGGTAGGGAGAATGGACTTTAATACATTTCACATAAGGACATATATTAAACTTTTTGTAGTCTTTTCTCATTCTGCAGACACTAGTACACTTTCCCTTTTCAGTAATGCTACAGATGAGACTGAACCATTTAACTTTGAAAACGTTATGGTCTACTCTGCCCTCTAGAGGATGAAGGTGTAACCCTATACTTTTCTGTGTGTGCATTAACCTTTTAAGAGACAGTAAACCCCTTGTAATTACAAGACCTTTCTGTTGTGCTAAAGAATAATAGAAGTCTAAACATTTTTAAAACAAATTAACATTGTTTTACTGGAATTATTTTTTATAATTCAAATTCCACCCACCATTTGAGTTATTTTGAGGAGCTAATCTGGACTTTAGTTAACAGGCAACAACCCTAGTCACTGTCATAAAGTAAGTATAAAATATATTGTTTTGCAGTTGTTATCAAACTCTTCAAGGTGCATTTCAGGTTCTGAGAATTAGAAATTGCTCAATTTCCAGAACTAAATTTTCTTAAAAAGGGAGCAAAACAAATCATGAAAAAATTGCAAAGTTGTTTCATTATGCAAAACTAACATTTTATATAAAAATCTGTGTTTAGTGTCCCGTTTAGTGTCCATAGGCTACTAGCCTAGAATACCTGTATCTAATTGTCAAGGTGTATGACTCTATACCAAATTAACTAATTGGCCAGTGATGGGGTAATTGGTGTTTGTTATATGCAAGTAAGGCCACTGTTAGAATATCATGGAATTCATCAATGTCTGTCTGCTTTTTTGATATAGGTTCTACCACCCAAGTTGTGCACAAGACTCTGAACCCCTGGCATCCAGTGGGTGCTGTCTATCATGCAGCAAGCAACAACTATTTGTACAGGGAAAAGATGTGCAGGACAAAGGGAGTGAGATTGAGAACACTGCACTTTCAGAATATGAAGCCAAACCACTAGGTATGTAACAAAATGTGAGGTTAAGATCTTGCATAGAAATGAAACCAAAGAATTTGTTGCTCTTTTACATTCTTTCTGTCCAACATATGTGTAAACCTTTTGTAGGGATGTCAAATGTGGATTTGTATCCCCCAAAGGACAAAGTGCTAGCAGAAATTCCACCCTTGCTGGAGGGTGTGTGTGTATGCTATATATTAACATTTTATTGGAGCAGAGTTGACCATACATTTTTTATTTTTTTTTAATGATTTCCACTATATCTGGTCTTAGACACTGTAACAGCTGATGAAGATGTAGTCACTTCTTCAGACAATGAAGCTGCTGAGGCCCTTCCTGTGATCTCATCTCCATCTCCAAAGGATTCGAGAAGTCCACCACCTCTGGAGGTGGAACCAGCACCTCAAGAGAGAACATATGAAAACTCTCCAGTGCAGGAGGAGGCTCCTGTGCTAGTTACCGTGGAAGATGAAGAAATGGATGTGGACGAAGGAATTGCTGAGGCCATTGAATTTGGGCAGCAAAAAGTTTTAGTACACCATCCCATGAGTTCAGTTCTTAAGACGTCATCTTTTACACCTTCGTTACATGAAAGGACACTGTCTGATGCCTCGTTGAGTGAGGACACTAAGCTTCCAACCAATACAGAGGTTATAGATAAAGGACCATGTTTAAGTCCTGGAAGAGTAAAAGAGGAACCATCTAGCAGCTATGATAAGCAACCATTTCTTTCAGATTCTGAAATGACCATGGACTCTGAAGAGGCTCCTTGTCCTAACAGTACAGATATTCTGAGTACAGACCCTAATTTAAGTCAAGAGGGAATTGGGGACATCTCTGTTCATAAGGTGCATATTTCCATGAGACCTGCTCTTGTTAAATCTGATATTGTAAATGAAATTTCTAATTTGAGCCAGGGGGACACTACAGGTAGCTATCATGGCTCTGATGTATTAGGTTCCCCTGATCCTGAGGGCGGGTCCCTCTCTATGGAGATTTGCCTTCACAAGGAGGATGGGTCCTTAAGGTTGTGCACAGACTCTATGCCTGAGACTGATGATTCTCTATTGTATGATCCTTCTATTGGAAAGTCTGATGTTGACAAATCACGTCGCAAGAGTTCTCCAGGGCGCTCAAGGGTCAAACATGTAAGTATGATGGGGTCAGGTTTATCTTACTGTACAAGTATCTCTGTATGTGTTTCTATAACACCTTTCTCTTCCGATGTTCTGTAGGCTAAGTGAATTATTCTTATGGTACAATTATTTTTATTAGGGAGATTCAGAGATATTGCAGCAAGCCAGAGATTAATCACATTGCACATGGTGAGTTATAGCTTTAACTACACATGCGTGAGAGAGACTAAGTTGCAAGTTAGATATAAATGGATGTGGTTACATAAAATCCTAAAATATACCTAAGTGCAGATTATTGCTCAAAGTGACCCATTCTTTGGAATGGTGGTTGTGACTAGTTTTAAATGTGCATGCAACAAAAGTTTTAAAGAAACCTAGGTAAAATGAAAGCTTATTTAATGAGAGGAAGCAAAATGTTGAAATGGTTCTGGCTTGATAGAAATCTGATAGTTGGGCTGCTTGTGGGATCTAAATACTGAAGGTAAGGGACTCTTGGAAAGTTTTTAAAGTGCCATTATAGTTGAAAAAAATACCTGCTTTTAATTCTTTAGAGCATGTCATTTTAAGACTAGCAACCCTGCACATCTTTTTTTTTAACCCTTCAAAGAAGTTAAACATATAGTTAAGTTATTCTTGGACCCACAAAGCACTACGGCTCACAAGTTGAAACTGCTGCTGACCCAATCAATAGTGACAATCTCGCAACCCAGCAGTGCAGCTAGTATTGCTGATTGGGTCAGTTTCCGCTCAGCAAGCAGTGCTCTGTGGGTCTGAGCAGTGTTTTAACTATGTGTTTAACCCATTTTTGACTAATATGGTTCTTGTTCATTGTATTCACTGCTTATTGTTGCTTATGTCTTTGCTGGGTTTCTCTGTTTTTAGGTTGTCTATGGAGACTGAGGCATGTTGGTGTGTGAGAAGGGCTTTTATAGCCGACACCTATGGCTACATTCTGTTCACTTTTTCATGACTTCTTTCATACAAGATTTTGAGTTACAATAGGAAAATATTACTACATGGCGTTTTTTGTTTTGTTGGTTTATTTATTTTGTTTTCCTCCAGGTCGACTGAATAGTATTGTAGAGTTGATCTGGTTAACAAAAATCCAATGGTAGAATATCACATTGGTGTATAAGCCCTTAATACGGTAATTCATAGACCTTTTAGGAAAAGGAGCTGTCCTGCACTTAAAGAGTTGACTAATTACTCTCAGAATTACTTGATCATGTACTGGAAAATGTTATTAACCCCCTCGCTACCAGGAATTTCAGAGAAAAACTTGTCCAAAGTACAGGAGAATTTCTAGGATTTTTGCTATTTTTGAAATAGAGGTTTTGATTTACCTATGAAAACTATATATATTTTTAAAGTAGACAAACCAAGGTATTGATCTAGGCCTATTATGGTATATTTGATGCCACTATTTAACTGCCAGATGTGATCATATTAAAAAAATATTTCGCTAACTTTGGGGTTTTCACTAAAATTATTTACACACAACTCATGGCAAATGGTTAAAAAAAACTATTTGGGAACTCCTTTGTTAAAAAATAGCAGGCATGCATGGCTTTGCCATTGCTTTTTTGGCAATGAGAACACGGCTAATTGCATCTGCCCAACTTAAATAAAATTATTGGCAGTGTATGGGTAAATCAATTAACTTGTAAGGTTAATCTTTGATGCAGAGTAGAGATTATCCTCTCACCTGACACCTTCTCCCTGATCCCTCCCATCCAGCTCTCTTTCCTTCCTCACCCCCCACTGGTTACCACCAGCTTTGGTACTGACAGAAGGTCTGCCAGTATGAAGGTTTATGGCTTTTTTTATTGTCTTCCTCAGTGTCTAGATCACTCCTCAACCCTCCCACCACTCTGATCCCTACCCCTCTCACTACTGGTAGCCGTCTTAGGTATTGGCAGCAGTTTTTTTTTTTTTTTTTGTATTCTAGTGGTGCCCCCTATTGCCACAAACTTTAATTATGGTGTCCCCCCTTCCATTTCCCCTTTTTCTGTAGTGCAATTTCCCATCCCTCCCTCTCCTTTAAACAAAGTTGATCGCTATAGACGTTGACACACAGTGCCACTGTCTGTAACAATCAGGCATCTGCCTACATATGGAGCAAGAGCACCAGTCGTGCTCTGGTTCCATATGGAGGCAGATGCATGGAGCTCAAGAACTGTAGCTACAGCCGAGACTGCTGGAGCTTGCTGCTTCTCAGACGTGTATATATACACTTTATGCTGTACGGTGTGCAAAGTACCGCATGCTGTGGATATATAAATCTTTTTGGGTTAAGGGGTTTAAAGGGACAGCAAGGCCAAAATGAAACTTAAATGGATTTGATAAAGTAGTCATGGGTGAGCTCAGGAGCTTGCACATGTCTTTAGCCATCTGGCAGCAGTGTTTCCAACAATATTTATAGAAATTGTATACATAGTTGCAAATACTGTTTCCTAGACTGCTAAAGACATGTGCACAGTCCTGAGCTCCTATCAGCCTACCTAGATTTACTCTTCAACAAAGGATACCAATAGAACAATGCAAATTTGATAACAGAAGTAAATTAGAAAGTTGTTTAAAATTGCATGTTCTATCTGAACTGTGGAAGTTTAATTTTTACTGTCCCTTTAACTTAAGTTTTTTTTTTATAAATACAACGGCACATTCTTGTCATTTGAAGTTTGCTGCTGAAATTGAGAAATGCTAAGAAAGAACTGGTTGTTAAATACTGAGGATGATCTCTTACAAAAAAATTAAGTAAAAATATTAAAAACCTCTGCATGTTAGGGCTGGTTCATTTTGACAGCTTACTCTGACTCTTGTGAAAATCTTCTGATCTAATTGTGTTGAACAAAAACATAATGGTTTAACGCGGTTTGTTCATTTTCCCAATACTTAGGGCAGAAGCAGTAGTTTTCCTGGAAGGAGGCGTCCCCGTGGAGGCAGTGGTACTGGTGGCAGTCGCGGTAGAGGGCGATCACGATTAAAATCAACAACTTCTTCTATAGAGACTCTGCCGGTAATTACTTAAAGGACCAGTAAATACAGTAGATTTTCATAATCAACAAATGCATGATAAAGACAATGCAATAGCACTGAGTCTGAACTTCAAATAAGTAGTGGATTTATTTTTCTTACAAATGAGTTATGTATAGTTCCACTCCTCCTGTACCATTAGAAAGCTATCAACCAATCACTAATACAAAAACGTATATTCTGTCAATTCTTGCACGTGCTCAGTAGGAGCTGGTGACTCAAAAAGTGTAAATATAAAGAGACTGTACGCATTTTGTTAATGGAAGTAAATTGCTTGTTCTATCTGAATCATGAAAGTTTAAATTTGACTTGAGTGTCCCTTTAAGAATGCTTGTTGCAATGGATTTGTTTACATGCAACCCTGTCCTTGTTACAGCCCTTAAAGGAGCATTAAACACGACATTAACAAGAAAAATATACCTATTAATCATCGCAGACTAAAGTATGAGTCTGTTTCTACCCATCTGGTATTAATGGACTATGGAACCCAGAATTTTTCTTTGATAGAGATAGAGCATATAATTTTAAGCAAATTTCCAATTTTTAAAATCAAATTTGCTTCATTCTTTTGGTATCCGTTGTTGGAAGGAGCAGAAATGCACTACTGGGAGCTAAATGAACACATTGGGTGTGCCGATGATGAGACATATGTGCAGCCACCAATCAGTAGCTAGTGCCAAGTAGTGCATTGCTACACCTGAGCCTACCTAGGTATGCTTTTCAACAAAGGATACCAGGAAGACAAAGCAAATTAGATGCTAGAAGTAAATTGGAAAGTTGTTTAAAAGTGCATGCTCTCTGAATCATGGATTTAATTTTGTATTTACTCTCCCTTTAAGCAGCTTCAGCTCTAGCTTTGCTCTGCCATTACTGTAATTATTGTGATTATTTTATTATGAACAAATACATTTTGCAATAATTTGTACAAATTAAAGATGCGACTCTGAATAGTTTGTCAACAATTACAATGGCAAAAATGCGTACATGTATGTTCAGGTTAGTAAATAAATTGTAAGCTAATTGTGTTTTGGTGGTTGTTGTGGGGTGTGGTTTTTTTGGAGGTGATTTATCAAGCTGAGGCGGACAGGGGTGCACATATGTGCCCCTGTCTACTGCAGCTCGCCTCTGTCGGGCTGAATTCCCCTGGCGGAATTCAGCATTGCACACAAGCGCTATTTTGCATTCGTGTGCAATCCTGCCCGCGGGCAGGAACTGTCAATCTCCACGGTCGGACTAGACCGGGGAGATTGAAATTTGCCACCTAAGAGGTGGTGAAAAGGGTAGGGAAGCAGTGGTCTGATTACCGCTGCTTGTTAAATACGGCGTGCAGGTTCTCTTGTGAGAACCTGCAGTTGTAGGCAGGCAAAAGCCTGTCGAAGAGGTTGATAGATTTACCCCTCTGTTTGAAATCGAATTCTCTAATATTGCCCACTTGTTTTCTTCTGTTATTAGATGATAGATCTTGAAAGTTCTCCTGGTAAAGAGGAAGAGGAGGAGGAGGATGATACCATGCAAAACACAGTGGTGCTCTTTTCTAATACGGACAAGTTTGTGCTCATGCAGGTGAACTCAATTTTTTTTTTTTATGGGTTTCTTGGGTAAGGCACTTCAGCTTGTTTTCTTTACATTGTACCTTACTATTTTTCTATTGTCTCTTTAAGGATATGTGTGTGGTTTGTGGCAGTTTTGGCCGAGGCCCAGAGGGACATCTGTTGGCTTGTTCCCAGTGTTCTCAGTGCTATCATCCATATTGTGTAAATAGCAAGGTAAGAAGATGGTTACGATGGAAGGACAAGTTTTTGTTTTTTTCTAACTTGCTAAACGTGAGGATATTTTAATTTGTAAATGTCTTTAATAAATGTGGTGTGTTTTACTCAAATGTTGGTATTGGTAGTTTCAAAAACTTTTTGTGAGTTTTGCACTTGTCATTTTCACAATTTTTTTTTCTGCTCTAATGCATCCATAAATGCTAATGCTAGCACCTATTAATTGCCTGATCAACCCACAGATTACCAAGGTGATGCTACTAAAAGGCTGGCGGTGTGTGGAGTGTATAGTGTGTGAGGTGTGCGGTAAAGCCACGGACCCTTCTCGCTTGCTGCTGTGTGATGACTGTGACATAAGTTATCATACATACTGTCTGGACCCTCCTTTGCACACTGTTCCCAAGGGCGGCTGGAAATGCAAATGGTGAGTTTCATCTCACTTTTATATGTTATACAACTAGTTTTTTTGTTTTTTATTTTCAGTTTAATAAAAATGCCACAAAAAGTTATAACTTATGTTTTCTAATGCTTTCATACCTGTACATATTAAAAGATTGTAGACGGAACAAAACTATATCGTAGTTTATTTATGGAACATTCTATATTAAATGTTAATTTTTTTAAAAATTTAAATCCCAAGTCACAATGTTTTCTGATTTGCTTTGTGCTATTAGTATATGTGTTGTATGCTGCAGATTGTGTGACGTATTTGAGGGCTACATATTTGTAATAGCTTAAGTCTATAATTGTTTTAGGTTTTATATTTATTCTAAATCTATTACTTTATATATTAAATATCTAATTATGTCCGGAAGGTGTGTTTCCTGTATGCAGTGTGGGTCAGTCACTCCTGGATTCCATGCAGAGTGGCAAAACAACTATACACATTGTGCTCCTTGTGGCAGTTTGGTGAGCTGTCCTGTTTGCCATCTTCAATACTTGGAGGGTGATTTGCTGATCCAGTGTCGTCACTGTGAGAGGTATGATTAGGTCTCTTACTTGTTCCTTCGTTCTCAGATATGCTTGCATGCTAACCATTGTTTCATAGGTGGCTTCATGCTGTGTGTGAGAACCTATTCACAGAAGAGGAGGTTGAGCAGGCAGCTGATGATGGATTTGACTGTTCTTCCTGCTTACCATTTATCCCAAAGCCAGTGGGTAGGTTTATTTGGGTTTTATTTTGTAGCTTCTACTTTATTTAATAAAGAAATCTTATCCTTGGAAGTCTAAAAAATATTTTTCCATGTTTCCTTTTTTAGTACCTGTCATTCTTCCAGAGAGTCCTGTAAAAATCAAGGAACCAGGTATTTGTGTTGTCATTTTTATATAAAAATAATTCATTCTACTTAAAATTTATTATAAAAGGCAGCCAATTCCACTCCAGATGTTAGACTTTGCTTTATTGGTGTTAGTTGAGGATTAATGCTTATGAAAAGTTGTTGTAAGCTGTTTTTCTTTCATGTAATTAACAAGAGTCCATGAGCTAGTGACGTATGGGATATACATTCCTACCAGGAGGGGCAAAGTTTCCCAAACCTTAAAATGCCTATAAATACACCCCTCACCACACCCACAAATCAGTTTTACAAACTTTGCCTCCAAGGGAGGTGGTGAAGTAAGTTTGTGCTAGATTCTACGTTGATATGCGCTCCGCAGCAAGTTGGAGCCCGGTTTTCCTCTCAGCGTGCAGTGAATGTCAGAGGGATGTGAAGAGAGTATTGCCTATTGAATGCAGTGATCTCCTTCTACGGGGTCTATTTCATAAGGTTCTCTGTTATCGGTCGTAGAGATTCATCTCTTACCTCCCTTTTCAGATCGACGATATACTCTTATATTTACCATTACCTCTACTGATTCTCGTTTCAGTACTGGTTTGGCTTTCTACAAACATGTAGATGAGTGTCCTGGGGTAAGTAAGTCTTATTTTCTGTGACACTCTAAGCTATGGTTGGGCACTTTATTTATAAAGTTCTAAATATATGTATTCAAACATTTATTTGCCTTGACTCAGAATGTTCAACTTTCCTTATTTTCAGACAGTCAGTTTCATATTTGGGATTATGCATTGAATTATCATATTTTTCTTACCTCAAAAATTTGACTTTTTTCCCTGTGGGCTGTTAGGCTCGCGGGGGCTGAAAATGCTTCATTTTATTGCGTCATTCTTGGCGCGGACTTTTTTGGCGCAAAAATTCTTTTCCGTTTCCGGCGTCATACGTGTCGCCGGAAGTTGCGTCATTTTTTGACGTTATTTTGCGCCAAAAATGTCGGCGTTCCGGATGTGGCGTCATTTTTGGCGCCAAAAGCATTTAGGCGCCAAATAATGTGGGCGTCTTATTTGGCGCTAAAAAATATGGGCGTCGCTTTTGTCTCCACATTATTTCAGTCTCATTTTTCATTTGCTTCTGGTTGCTAGAAGCTTGATATTTGGCATTCTTTCCCATTCCTGAAACTGTCTTATAAGGAATTTGATCTATTTTGCTTTATATGTTGTTTTTTCTCTTACATATTGCAAGATGTCTCACGTTGCATCTGAGCCAGAAGATACTACAGGAAAATCACTGCCTGCTGGATCTACCAAAGCTAAGTGTATCTGCTGTAAACTTTTGGTAGCTATTCCTCCAGCTGTTGTTTGTAATAATTGTCATGACAAACTTGTTAAAGCAGATAATATTTCCTTTAGTAATGTACCATTGCCTGTTGCAGTTCCCTCAACATCTAAGGTGCAGAATGTTCCTGATAACATAAGAGATTTTGTTTCTGAATCCATAAAGAAGGCTTTGTCTGTTATTTCTCCTTCTAGTAAACGTAAAAAGTCTTTTAAATCTTCTCTCTACAGATGAATTTTTAAATGAACACCATCATTCTGATTCTTTGGACTCTTCTGGTTCAGAGGATTCTATCTCAGAGATTGATGCTGATAAATCTTCATATTTATTTAAGATGGAATTTATTCGCTCTTTACTTAAAGAAGTACTAATTGCTTTAGAAATAGAGGATTCTAGTCCTCTTGATACTAATTCTATACGTTTGGATAAGGTTTTTAAAGCTCCTGCGGTTATTCCAGAAGTTTTTCCTGTTCCTAATGCTATTTCTGCAGTAATTTCCAAAGAATGGGATAAATTGGGTAATTCATTTACTCCTTCTAAACGTTTTAAGCAATTATATCCTGTTCCGCCTGACAGGTTAGAATTTTGGGACAAAATCCCTAAAGTTGATGGGGCTATTTCTACCCTTGCTAAACGTACTACCATTCCTACGTCAGATGGTACCTCGTTTAAGGATCCTTTAGATAGAAAAATTGAATCTTTTCTAAGAAAAGCTTATCTGTGTTCAGGTAATCTTCTTAGACCTGCTATATCATTGGCTGATGTTGCTGCAGCTTCAACTTTTTGGTTGGAAACTCTAGCGCAACAAGTAACAAATCGTGATTCTCATGATATTTTTATTCTTCTCCAGCATGCTAATAATTTTATCTGTGATGCCATTTTTGATATTATTAGAGTTGATGTTAGGTTTATGTCTCTGGCTATCTTAGCCAGAAGAGCTTTATGGCTTAAGACTTGGAATGCTGATATGGCTTCTAAATCAACTCTACTTTCCATTTCTTTCCAGGGAAACAAATTATTTGGTTCTCAGTTGGATTCTATTATTTCAACTGTTACTGGTGGGAAAGGAACTTTTTTACCACAGGATAAAAAATCTAAAGGTAAAAACAGGGCTAACAATCGTTTTCGTTCCTTTCGTTTCAACAAAGAACAAAAGCCTGATCCTTCGTCCTCAGGAGCAGTTTCAGTTTGGAAACCATCTCCAGTCTGGAATAAATCCAAGCCTGCTAGAAAGGCAAAGCCTGCTTCTAAGTTCACATGAAGGTACGGCCCTCATTCCAGTTCAGCTGGTAGGGGGCAGGTTACGTTTTTTTCAAAGAAATTTGGATCAATTCTGTTCACAATCTTTGGATTCAGAACATTGTTTCAGAAGGGTACAGAATTGGTTTCAAGATGAGACCTCCTGCAAAGAGATTTTTTCTTTCCCGTGTCCCAGTAAATCCAGTGAAAGCTCAAGCATTTCTGAATTGTGTTTCAGATCTAGAGTTGGCTGGAGTAATTATGCCAGTTCCAGTTCCGGAACAGGGGATGGGGTTTTATTCAAATCTCTTCATTGTACCAAAGAAGGAGAATTCCTTCAGACCAGTTCTGGATCTAAAATTATTGAATCGTTATGTAAGGATACCAACGTTCAAGATGGTAACTGTAAGGACTATATTGCCTTTTGTTCAGCAAGGGAATTATATGTCCACAATAGATTTACAGGATGCATATCTGCATATTCCGATTCATCCAGATCATTTTCAGTTCCTGAGATTCTCTTTTCTAGACAAGCATTACCAATTTGTGGCTCTACCGTTTGGCCTTGCTACAGCTCCAAGAATTTTCACAAAGATTCTCGGTGCCCTTCTGTCTGTAATCAGAGAACAGGGTATTGTGGTATTTCCTTATTTGGACGATATCTTGGTACTTGCTCAGTCTTTACATTTAGCAGAGTCTCATACGAATCGACTTGTGTTGTTTCTTCAAGATCATGGTTGGAGGATCAATTTACCAAAAAGTTCTTTGATTCCTCAAACAAGGGTAACCTTTCTGGGTTTCCAGATAGATTCAGTGTCCATGACTCTGTCTTTAACAGACAAGAGACGTCTAAAATTGATTACAGCTTGTCGAAACCTTCAGTCTCAATCATTCCCTTCGGTAGCCTTATGCATGGAAATTCTAGGTCTTATGACTGCTGCATCGGACGCGATCCCCTTTGCTCGTTTTCACATGCGACCTCTTCAGCTCTGTATGCTGAACCAATGGTGCAGGGATTACACGAAGATATATCAATTAATATCTTTAAAACCGATTGTTCGACACTCTCTAATGTGGTGGACAGATCACCATCGTTTAATTCAGGGGGCTTCTTTTGTGCTTCCGACCTGGACTGTAATTTCAACAGATGCAAGTCTCACAGGTTGGGGAGCTGTGTGGGGATCTCTGACGGCACAGGGAGTTTGGGAATCTCAGGAGGTGAGATTACCGATCAATATTTTGGAACTCCGTGCAATTTTCAGAGCTCTTCAGTTTTGGCCTCTTCTGAAGAGAGAATCGTTCATTTGTTTTCAGACAGACAATGTCACAACTGTGGCATACATCAATCATCAAGGAGGGACTCACAGTCCTCTGGCTATGAAAGAAGTATCTCGAATTTTGGTTTGGGCGGAATCCAGCTCCTGTCTAATCTCTGCGGTTCATATCCCAGGTGTAGACAATTGGGAAGCGGATTATCTCAGTCGCCAAACGTTGCATCCGGGCGAATGGTCTCTTCACCCAGAGGTATTTCTTCAGATTGTTCAAATGTGGGGGCTTCCAGAGATAGATCTGATGGCCTCTCATCTAAACAAGAAACTTCCCAGGTATCTGTCCAGATCCCGGGATCCTCAGGCGGAGGCAGTGGATGCATTATCACTTCCTTGGAAGTATCATCCTGCCTATATCTTTCCGCCTCTAGTTCTTCTTCCAAGAGTAATCTCCAAGATTCTGAGGGAATGCTCGTTTGTTCTGCTAATAGCTCCGGCATGGCCTCACAGGTTTTGGTATGCGGATCTTGTCCGGATGGCATCTTGCCAACCATGGACTCTTCCGTTAAGACCAGACCTTCTGTCGCAAGGTCCTTTTTTCCATCCGGATCTGAAATCCTTAAATTTAAAGGTATGGAGATTGAACGCTTGATTCTTAGTCAGAGAGGTTTCTCTGACTCTGTGATTGATACTATGTTACAGGCTCGTAAATCTGTATCTAGAGAGATATATTATAGAGTCTGGAAGACTTATATTTCTTGGTGTCTTACTCATCATTTTTCTTGGTATTCTTTTAGAATTCCGAGAATATTACAATTTCTTCAGGATGGTTTAGATAAGGGTTTGTCCGCAAGTTCCTTGAAAGGACAAATCTCTGCTCTTTCTGTTCTTTTTCACAGAAAGATTGCTATTCTTCCTGATATTCATTGTTTTGTACAAGCTTTGGTTCGTATAAAACCTGTCATTAAGTAAATTTCTCCTCCATGGAGTTTGAATTTGGTTCTGGGAGCTCTTCAAGCTCCTCCGTTTGAACCTATGCATTCATTGGACATTAAATTGCTTTCTTGGAAAGTTTTGTTCCTTTTGGCCATCTCTTCTGCCAGAAGAGTTTCTGAATTATCTGCTCTTTCTTGTGAGTCTCCTTTTCTGATTTTTCATCAGGATAAGGCGGTGTTGCGAACTTCTTTTGAATTTTTACCTAAGGTTGTGAATTCCAACAACATTAGTAGAGAAATCGTGGTTCCTTCATTATGTCCTAATCCTAAGAATTCTAAGGAAAAATCGTTACATTCTTTGGATGTTGTTAGAGCTTTGAAATATTATGTTGAAGCTACTAAATCTTTCCGAAAGACTTCTAGTCTATTTGTCATCTTTTCTGGTTCTAGAAAAGGCCAGAAAGCTTCAACCATTTCTTTGGCATCCTGGTTGAAATCTTTAATTCATCTTGCCTATGTTAAATCGGGTAAGACTCCGCCTCAGAGGATTACAGCTCATTCTACTAGGTCAGTTTCTTCTTCCTGGGCGTTTAGGAATGAAGCTTCAGTTGATCAGATTTGCAAAGCAGCGACTTGGTCCTCTTTGCATACTTTTACTAAATTCTACCATTTTGATGTATTCTCTTCTTCTGAAGCAGTTTTTGGTAGAAAGGTACTTCAGGCAGTGGTTTCGGTTTGAATCTTCTGCTTATGTTTTTCTTTAAACTTTATTTTGGGTGTGGATTATTTTCAGCAGGAATTGGCTGTCTTTATTTTATCCCTCCCTCTCTAGTGACTCTTGTGTGGAAAGATCCACATCTTGGGTATTCATTATCCCATACGTCACTAGCTCATGGACTCTTGTTAATTACATGAAAGAAAACATAATTTATGTAAGAACTTACCTGATAAATTCATTTCTTTCATATTAACAAGAGTCCATGAGGCCCACCCTTTTTTGTGGTGGTTATGATTTTTTTGTATAAAGCACAATTATTCCAATTCCTTATTTTATATGCTTCGCACTTTTTTTCTTATCACCCCACTTCTTGGCTATTCGTTAAACTGATTTGTGGGTGTGGTGAGGGGTGTATTTATAGGCATTTTAAGGTTTGGGAAACTTTGCCCCTCCTGGTAGGAATGTATATCCCATACGTCACTAGCTCATGGACTCTTGTTAATATGAAAGAAATGAATTTATCAGGTAAGTTCTTACATAAATTATGTTTTTCCTAATGAAATAACTAATTTGTGCTTTAAAAAGACTGCCATTTACTGTGTACCGTTATTTTGCTGAAGCTTGTTCTTTTCTGGGAATGAGGTTACAGCTTCCCTGGTGAAATATTAAGTCATTTTAAATAGATATGAAAGACAAAATGAAACTTGCATGATTCAGAAAGAGCATGCCATTTTAAGACACTTTTTTTAAATTCACTTTAAGTTTGCACTATGTCAATGTACGTTCTTTTTGCATCCTTAGTTGAAAAGGGATATGTACATACTTACACTACTGGGAGCTAGCTGATGGGTAGTGGCTACCAGTTTTTACTTAAAGGCCACATTTTGTGAGTGGTTCAGTAGTGAAACAGAGAGCGGCACCCTGCATTTAGCCGACACTGCACAATGCAGACTGCAAGGTATGGTTCCCCTATTAACTGTTGGATCTCTCACAAAATGTGGCCTTAGAGGGAAGACTGATTACTACACACATCTCTTGTCTTGGTTCACAAGATGTTTTCAGCTACTTCTGAGTAGAGTGCATTGCTGCTCTGGATCTAACTTTAACTATGTGTTCAAACTCCATTTTTAACAACAAGCTAATATTAGGATGCTTGGGGAAGCTCTGAAAACATTAACCTTTTTAAAATCTAAAATTTTAACTAAGGTTAGACCTAACCTTGTGTTCCTTTTTTATATTGCGATAAAATCTGACAATATAAAATGTTATGATTCTCTACAAGAAATTGTTAAAGGGACAGTCAACACCAGAATTTTTGTTGTTTTTTAAGATAGATAATCCCTTTATTAACCATTTCCCAGTTTTGCATAACCAACACTGTTATATTAATATACTTTTTAACTCTGATTAACTTGTATCTAAGCATCTTCTGACAGCCCCCTGGTCACATGACATTTTATTTATTATCTGACTTCCATTTTAGCCAATTAGTACAGCGTCTGCCACAATCCACGGGCGTGATCACAATGTTATCTATATGAGCCATCCTAGGTTTAACTTTCAACTAAGAATACCAAGAGAACAAAGCAAAAGTGGTGATAAAAGTAAATTGGAAAGTTGTTTAAAATTACATGTCCTATTTGAAACATAAGTCTTTTTTGGGGCTTGACTGTCCCTTTAACCCCTTAAGGACCGACGACGTATGCCGTACGTCGTAAAAAAACAAACAAAAAAACTTAAAGACCGAGGTCATACGTTGTCTGTCTTGGAAAGCGGTGGAAGCGATCCTGATCGCTTCCAGCCGCTTTCCGGTTATTGCAGCGATGCCTCGATATCGAGGCATCCTGCAATAACATTTTTCACTCATCCGATTCAGAGAGAGCCACTCTGTGGCCCTCTCTGCACTGGACATCGATGGCCGCAATCGTTGTTGGGGGGGAGGCGGGTGGGCGGCCATCAATGGGTTCCTGCTGCAAGAGGTGAGCGGGTTGCCGCGGGCGTGCACGGGGAGGGAGTGGGTGGGAACCGCTACACTACAGAAATTTTTTATATTGATAAGTGGGAGAAAGGGGGGAGGGAATGGGTTAATTAAATATCTAAGGGATCTGGGAGGGGGTGGGGTGTTGGTCTTTGGGGGGTTAAGGAAGGTTGGGGGCTAAGGGGTGATCTTACACAGCAGAATATGTAAATATGCTAAAAAAATTAAGATAACTTTTTATTTTAGTAGTGGCAGACTTTCTGTCAGTACTTAAGATGCCGGGGACAATTGTGTGTGTGTGTGTGTGTGTGTGTGTGTGTGTGTGTGTGTGTGTGGGGGGGGGGGGGTGTAGAGAGCTGTTTGGGAGGGATCAGGGGGTGTGATGTGGGAGGCTGATTTCTACACTAAAGCTAAAATTAACTCTGCAACCTCCCTACAAGCTACCTAATTAATCCCTGCACTGCTGGGAATAATACACGTGTGATGCGCAGCGGCATTTAGCGGCCTTCTAATTGCCAAAAAGCAACGCCAAAACCATATGTCTGCTATTTCTGAACAAAGGGGATCCCAGAGAAGCATTTAAAACCATTTGTGCCATAATTGCACAAGCTGTTTGTAAATAATTTCAGTGAGAAAACAAAAATTGTGAAAATTTTTAGTTTTTTTTTTATTTGATTGCATTTGGCGGTGAAATGGTGGCATGAAATATACCAAGATGGGCCTAGATCAATACTTGGGTTTGTCTACTACACTAAAGCTAAAATTAACCCTAGAAGCTCCCTACATGCTCACTAATTAACCCCTTCACTGCAGTGGCATTTAGCGGCCTTCTAATTACCAAAAAGCAATGCCAAAGCCATGTATGTCTGCTATTTCTGAACAAAGGGGATCCCAGAGAAGCATTTACAACCATTTATGCCATAATTGCACAAGTTGTTTGTAAATAATTTAAGTGAGAAACCTAAAGTTTGTCAAAAAAATTGTGAAAAAGTGAAAGATTTTTTTTTTTTTTATTTGATTGCATTTGGCGGTGAAATAGTGCTATGAAATATACCAAAATGGGCCTAGATCAATACTTTAAGATGGCTTCTAAAAAAATATATAGACATGTCAATGGATATTCAGGGATTCCTGAAAGATATCAGTGTCCCAATGTAACTAGCGCTAATTATGAAAAAAATTGGTTTGGAAAAAGCAAAGTGGGTATTTCTAAACTCAGGACAAAATTTAGAAACTATTTAGCATGGCTTTTCTTTGGTGGTTGTAGATATGTAACAGATCTTGGGGGTCAAAGTTAGAATAAGTGTTTTTTTTCCCCATTTTTTCCCCCTCATATTTTATAATTTTTTTATAGTAGATTATAAGATATTATGAAAATAATGGTATCTTTAGAAAGTCCATTTAATGGCGAGGAAAAACGGTATATAATATGTGGGTACGGTAAATGATTAAGAGGAAAATTACAGCTAAACACAAACACCGCAAAAATGTAAAAATAGCCTTGGTCCCAAACGGACAGAAAATGGAAAAGTGCTGTGGTCATTAAGAGGTTAAATCTGTTATCTAACAAGTGACAAAAAATGGTTTACTCCATGTTGAAATTGAGGAAAATAGAAAAAAGTCAACTCTAAATGTAAGAATCAGAACCTCATTTAAATTAAGCTAGTGGCTCTTTTACTTACTGTTTAACTTGATCTTCCTAATCCCAAGATAATAAATATTGCAACGAAGGGAATAAAACATTTCCCCGCTGTTTTACGCGGTTCACGTTTATTTAATACATTTTGGTTGTAATGTGTTTTTTTTTTTTTTGTTTTTTTTTCCCCTTCTTACTTTGACCCCTTTTTTAAAAACGCAAAATGTTTTTGTTTATAAAGTGACAAATTTAAGTTAAAAAAACATGGTGACTTACTGGTATACATTTTACTGAGTGCAATAAAGTGGACAAGGGAGTATATAAAAGTGTTGACTGGAGGTATTTTATAAACGTAAGCTTAGGGGGGATCTGTTGCATGGGATTGCATATGTATTGTTATGCTAGTTCTCCATAACTTAAAGGGACAGTCTACTCAAAACTAAACTTTCATGATTCCGATAGGGGATGCAATTTTAAACAACTTTCCAATTTACTTTTATCATCAAATTTGCTTTGTTCCCTTGGTGGTATTTTTGAAAAGCTAAACCTAGCTAAGCTCAAACTGATTTCTAAACAGTTGAAACCAGCCTCCTAGCTCAGAGCATTTTAAAAGTTTTTCACAGTTAGACTGTGCTAGTTCACATGTGTCATATAGATAACATTGTGCTCACTCCCGTGAAGTTATTTAGGAGTCTTCACTGATTGACTACACTGCATGTCTGTCAAAGGCACTTAGATAAGGAGGCTATCTGCAAAGGCTTAGATACAAGGTAATCACAGAAGTAAAAAGTATATTAATATAACTGTGTTGGTTATGCAAAAACGGGGAATGGGTAATAGAGGGATGATCTATCTTTTTAAATAAGAAAAAATTTGGTGTAGACTGTCCCTTTAAACTATGATTAATCTTGATGTACAGAGATCTTTCATAATATGTAGTAAATTATACAGACATGTTTAAGTCTTGTGATATAATAAAACTCTTTACTGTTTGGCAGAGCCACAGTACTTTCGTTTTGAGGGAGTTTGGCTGACTGAGGCAGGTATGGCAGTGCTACGTAGTCTCATGCTGTCGCCTGTCCAGAAAAAGAAGCCGCGACGCTCACGATTAAGTACAGGGGGGGAGATTTTTTCTGATTTTCCGGATCATGTAAGCTGTGAAGAAAGAAAGGAAGGGGAGACAGAGTGTGATGAGCTAAAAGCAGATGGTAAGTGCTCAGCAACCTTTTGCTAACTAGTACCTTTTTGTTTTGTTCCATCACATCAACTTTGACCAATTATTTTTCTTTTCATCCTTTGCTTGAACTATTTATCTAATCAGGTTGCAACATGGAACCAATGGAGTGCGAGATAAAGACAGAACCTCTTGGCAGCCCAGAACGAGAAGCTGGAGGAGAAACTGAAGCCGGCAAATTGATTGAAGATCCTGATGATGCCAAGAAGAAGAAAAGAAAACCTTATAGACCTGGTAAGGGATATTTTTAAAAAGTTTCTTGTGTGGTGGTGAAGTTTGTGTTGTGATTTTTTTAAATAAAGAAAATAACTAAAAATCTGATTATAATTTGCTTAAAGGCAACAGTACTTACTAATGTTATATACCTTGCTTCTAGGTATCGGAGGCTTCATGATACGACAGAGGAAAACCCATACACGTTCTAAGAAGGGACATGCAGCTTTTTTAGAAGCCTGTCGAGAGAGCCAGAGTTTAGATATTCATCCAGATGATGGTATGATACAGCTGTGCAATAACCCTTGTGAACTGAACATATAGTAAATAGACTTCCTTCTGTCCCCCATCTTAAAAATCTTTTTGTTTTGTTATCCGTTTGCTTTTCACAAAATGTTTTTTTTAAATTCCCACTAAGTATATGAGGATTTTTTTATTTAAAAAAGCAGTATGGTGTAGATTAACAAACATACAGAAATGGTTTAAAAATGTATCACCTCTGAAAAGTATGAATAAGGAAGTAGACTATATTTTTAAATTCTGGTGAAACATTCAGGACACTGGTCGTGTGTTTCCCCCCCCCCCCCACCCCCTCAAATAAAATACATAAGTTGTTTTTTTTTAGTTGAAATAATTTTTTTATTAACTCCACTCCATCTCCACATTTCTTAGAGAATATACATACATTTCACAGCTTAAATACATCATATGACATTCATTTAACAAAAGCGTACCCAACTCTGGGGTTTTCCCTTTATTTAAGGTTCTTAAGAATTCGTATACCTCGCCCTTTGTTTGCTCACTTGAAGAGTTTGGCAAATGGATGTATTTTTCTTCTTGCCTCTAAAACTATATTCTCGAACTAGTAGTCTTCGTATTAATCTGTGGAGTTGTTTTCCTTAATAAATTCTCCCCTTTTACTTCTCCTTTGCAATCTCTTTTAGGACAATGTTCTTTATGGGGGGTATTTTTCTTGTTTTTTTTTTAAAGGGGGGGTGTGTTTTTTTTTTCTTTTTTGTTATTGCATGTGAAGTTATTCAGCTTATTCCTTTAAATATTTAACGAGTCAGTGGGATTGGTAGCTGTAAGGTTTGGCACTTGGCTACATGTGTTTGTTTTAACCAAAGCTGCAGCTCCTGAGGTGTCTACTGAAGGTGGTGCGGATGGAGGAGCTACAGAAGCAGATGAGAAGAAGAAGAGAAGAGGCAGAAAGAAGAGCAAACTGGAAGATATGTTCCCAGCATATTTACAGGTGTGTGATTATTATTTTGTCTGCCACTAAACCATTTTGCATGCTTGTTTAACTCTCTAAGTTGAGAGAGATTCATAACCAAGTTTCTCTGAGATTTTGGTGCCTAGTCCAATTTCAGTATTACTGCTGAATTGCTTTGTGAGTAGCTTAACTTGGACAAATGATATAAAACACCAAAGCCTGTCGGTTCTGCTCTTTTGTAACTGTAAAGGAAAACTGTACTTCATTTTGTAGAATCTGCATGTAAAATGTGGAGGTTTTTTTTTTCCCCATAAGGTGGTGAGAGTCTACAAGCTATTATTTCTGGGATTTGACTCCTGGCAATTAGGAGGCAGATTCCGAAATCTGCGATGGCACTTAATCCCTCTGAACTCTCTGGTATTCTAGTATTTTCTTTGCCTCCCAGGAGGAAGGTGAAGAATTGAGGTGCTCCAGATTCTTCGTTGAGAGGGATCCTCAAATCAATTTGAGACCCATTTTCCCCTCAGAGCGGCTACTTAAGGGACAAAGGGGAATATTTGAGTAGTGCATAGTGACACAATTACGTCCAGTAAAGGAGTTAGTCACAAGCCTGCACAGGTGTTGTGGGGTCCGATCCTTTAGCCTCCTGCTTTTTGGTTGTTGATATACTCCACACATACCAGATCTCCTGCTGTGACATACACAGCACTGTATGGACTCTTTATCTTAAGCAGTCTTTTCTACAGCCAGCATGCATAGTAGATTGGGTGCATCTGTGGTAAGTGCAGCCATTTCTTGAACTAACATAGCCCACAGGCTATTAGTAGGTACAGCAAATTTAAGATGCATCTAGCCAGGGTACATACGCATGACACACTAATTCCATCTTTATTACTTAGGCTTTTCATACTTAGTCTAGTAATTATGTAAACATTATTATTGTGTAAGAGCTGCTATTTACTATTCAGCTAATTCACCTGATAGTTGAATCTTAATGCAACCTTATACCCTCTGTGATATACACAGTAAAATGGATTTAACTGTCTGCCGATGTAAGGGGGAGTCTTTGTGTAGTTTATATTTGTAGTGCACTGACTTGGCACAGCATTTGCAGTTAGTAATTGGGCTATGTACCTTTTTTTCTTTTTTGAAATTCCTCAACTGCTCATTTTATTTCTGAGCGCAACAGACATTTTTCAAATGTCATTACTGAAGGGTAAGATTTTTATTAATTATTATGCCAGACTAGATTTTTATGCAGTGCATTATTTCAGGCCATAAAAATAACATCTTACAAATAATATGGTTAGTTGTTTCTTTCCTGCTTTTGAAAACAAGGGTTTTAGCTGTCTTGTGTGTGTTTTTTTTTTTAATTTTTTTTTTAATTTTTTTTTATTTATACCTAAAGTGTTTTTTCGAATATCATAAATCAGGAGATTATAGCTCAACCCTTTGTCCTAATCCAAAGAATTAATTTGATGGCCTCTTGCCTGTTGAATATTTAAGAGCATTAGAATTCTTCTATCAATTTGCAAAGGTTGGTTTGTACCTTTTGCTCCATATAAAGGCCATATCCGTTTCTTAAGCTTTTTGGCTAAATCTCATGATTACTCAGGTTTACTTGGAGGCGGGATAGTCTTTTTTTCAAAACGCCTTATTGACTTTTTTTTTTTTTTTCCTAGATCGGATTCTTATTGGCTTTTTAAGAATGAGTATTAAATTGAATACATTTGCAAGGCTGCCACATACCTTCTCTAAATTCTACCACTTTTATATGTTTGGTCCGGTCTGGTAATTAGTTGCCTGCCTTAAAAATGATTTTTCGTGCTTAATTACTCGTGATTTCCACAGCTTGGGTATTAGTTCCCAGGAGTAATGGGTTGTTGACTCTCACCACCTTATAAAAGAAAACATAACTTATGCTTACCTCCATAGATTAATCTTTCATGGTGGTGAGAGTCCACGAGACCCGTCAATTTTTTTTTCTTCAGTTCTAGTTTTCACTTAATTTTCTCTTTTGTCCTCTCCTACTTCTCTGCTTCTTCTTTCTTGGCTATATGTCTGACTAGAATATCAGAGAGGTGGGAGGGATTAAGGGATATTAGAGCTTTGGGTATCCTTTTTTGCCTTCTCCTAGTGGCCAGGAGTTGAATCCTAGGAGTAATGACTCATAGACTATCTCACCGCCTGTCATGCTTTTTATTTTTCAAGACTGAAAACTGCACAAGGCTGCCACTTTTGCATTCCAATAAAAGATTACAAGATAAAAAAAATATGAAAGTATATGGCCGTTGTTTTACTATTTATAATTGAACCTGACCTTTGGACTAGGTAGACCTTTCATTAAACTTGCTGATTTCATACAAACAAAACTCCCTAGCTAAATTAATTAGTATAAATGTTTTAGCCCTTATAGTCATAATTATTTGAAAAATGAGGACATTCATTTACTTTTCCTTTTTGACAAGGATAAAAGGCCATGGTTATAGGAAGGTCAGAAATAAGAGTGGGACTGTAACCAAGAGTGAATTGCTTGTTCTGCATGCATGATGGTCTTTATTTTCATGCCACTTAATAAATTAAGCTTTTTACCATGAGGGGACGGAGCAGCAATATACAATTGTCAATATCCATATATTGTGTGTGTTCATGAAATGCCAGCTAACTAAATAGGGGTTTGTTTTGGGGATCCTGGTGTGTGGTTGTTTTTTTGTTTTTTTTCATCTGTTCATTTTATTCTGGATCATCAGTTTGTTTTCCTTTGCATATACATTTTATATATCAGAACATTTTGTTTTTGTATTGTAAATAAGCAGTTTGAGCATCTTTTTTTTTTTTTTTTTTTTTTAATTGTATTTTATTCTCCTTTTAATAGGAAGCATTTTTTGGGAAAGAACTGCTTGATCTCAGTAGACAAGCTTTGCTGGCTGCTCGACCATTGGCACATAAGATCAAGCCTGTGCACAATGTCCCTTTAAATCCCCTTAGCACAGTGGGACCAACCTCACAAGCTTCTCAGCAAAGCACAGGTAAGTTTTACAATTAAAGGATAGAATGTAACAAAGATTTATTTTTATTTTATTTTTTTAAAGGGACAGGAAACCCCAAAAAATGTATTTCATCATTTGGATAGAACATACAATTTTAAACAACTTTCCAATTTACTTCTATTATCAAATTAGATTAATTCTATTGTTATTCTTTGCTGAAGAAACATCATTGCACTACTGGCAGCTAACTGAACATATAGTTAGCCAATCACAAGAGACAGATGTGTGCAGGCACCAATAAGCAGCTAGCTCCCACTAGTGTAGGATATGTGCGTATTCATTTTCAACTGATACCAAGAGAACAAAGGGGTTAACAGATCAGATCATGTACTTTTTGCATGAGAATGTCCTTTTAATTTTTTAGGCACTTAGAACATTTTCTAGCATATCAAGAAATAATTGTTCTATTGTTTTATTACTGCTATGTTGGTAATCGATCTCTTGCTTTTGTCAGCAGAGACAACGGTTCCCACCCCTGCATTGGCACCTGAAGAATCTGAAAGTAATGAAACAAAGACTGAAAATCCAGGTTGGGAGACCTTTTAGTTTGGGATTATTTTTGTAAATATAGTATTGTTCTCAAAGTAGCACCTACATTTCTCAAAATAGGTTTACCATTTTGCAATTTGTTAATTTTAAATAGCAAATAACCACATTCATTATTCTCAAAGCACCTGTTTCTTACTCCAAACATTTTATTTCATCTTCCTTTATTGCTCCACATGAGCTAAAGCAAAATCTTGATTTATAATCTGAGATAAGATGCTTCTCTCAATGTTACACTTAACAGGAGTCTTGTCTAGTGGGTGTATAGCTTCTTGCCACTTGGAGTAGATAGGCCATCTTACTCGTAAGTGAGAACCACCTTGGTATATGTTTCTTGCAGGCGTATGCACACAGTGTTAGACGTTTCAGCTACATGTATGTGTTTTGTCCCTCTGTTTTATGCTCTATTTTACTGGCAGTTCAGATCTACTCTAGAGGAGAAGAAACTACTACTTTACATGTTAAATATCTGTGAGTAGAAGTTTTTTTGATGGTCTTGTGGTTTTGGGATTTAATAGCCCGAGGGGATTTTTTTTTGCAATGGGGGTCTGGTGGATTTTGGGCTTATAGTGAGGGAGGCTGTTTTTATGTGATGGTATATAGCTGTTTAGTGGTCTGTATCATTGGGTGTCAGGAAGTTAAGGGGAAGGGGCTTTTTATTGTTGGGAGATGTTCTGGATGGTTATTAGGGTGAGATGTTGGAGGTTTTGACAGTTTGAGTTAAATGTGTTGGGGGGGGGGGGGGGTCTGGTGGTTTAATTTGGGGCACTTGTACTTCTGGTGGGGGTACTGTTGCCAAATAGAGCTAATATCCAGCACAAATGTCCCAATGTGCGTGCACTCTGTGAGGGGTAAACTGCCACTACCCCAAGACAATATCAGAATGCAAGAACACAGCAGCACCACTTTTAGTCTCCAAAACCTTCTTTTATTCCATTCACATGGGTAGCAAAAAGTAAAAACAGAGCGACGTTTTCGGGTTTAACACCTGCATGAATAAGGGTGTTTCACCCGAAACGTAATGTTTTCTGTGTTAATTTATTCCATTCACATGGGTAGCAAAAAGAAGTTTTTTGAGACTAAAAGTGGTGCTGTTGTGTTCTTGCATTCGGGTACTGTTTACACCAGCTTTTAAAAAGTGATACTAGAAGTTAGTTAAGTGCTTTGGCACATAACAATTCTCTTATATTAGCAAGGTTAATCTGTCAAGCACACCTAGTTATTGATTTTCATTAAAGGGACATAATACCCAAATGCTAAATCACTTGAAAGTGATGCAGTATAACTGTAAAATGCTGACAGGAAAATATCACCTGAGAATCTTTATGTAAAAAAGGAAAATATTTTACCTCACAATTTCCTTAGCTCACCAGAGTAAGTGCCGTGTAAAAAGTTAGCTTTCAGTTACTAACCAGCTGCAGTTTAAAAAAAATAAAAAGGAAAAAATGAACAGCAGCCAATGAGCATCAGCAGTGCTGAGGTCCTTAACTCTTTTACTGTGATCTCATGAGATTTAATTTAACTCTCATTAAATTTTATTGTAAACTTCCTTAAACTGAATAGGGAAATAACATGTGTGCATGAGGCATACTCCCTTGCAGGTTCCATGACAGGCATACTGATTTGCTGCTTAAAGTACTTTACAATGGGGTGTGAATACTTAGTAAAAAAGAAACATATTTACCTCAAAATGTCCTAAGAGATGTTCAGGAGATATTTTCTAGAAAGCTTTTTACAGCTATGCTGCATCACTTTCAAGTGTTTCAACATTTGGGTATCATGGCCGTTAAAGTATGGGATGCGCTTATATATCCGCGGTTATGAAAGATATTTGTTACATTTTTAATATATAACTGAAGAAGGCTGAGTAATCCATTTTGTCCTATGTGTTTAACCTTCAGAAATGGGTTAAACACTTAGGTAAAGTCAGATTTGGGAGCTACATGTCTTGCAGCACCATGGCAGATCACTCAATCAGAAATGCCAATTACATAATGCTCCCAATCACTAGTTCTGGTTACATTTTTGCATTAGCGTATCCCTGTGAGTCCCTGATTTTGTGTTTGTAGGTTAAGGGATGGTTGAGCAATCAGTATTGGCACAGTACTGCAGCAGATTTTGGGTTTGGCAGGAAGGAAGAAGGGTTGCCTCTTTAATATAGGTCAGGTTAGAATATTACTTAAAGGGACAGTCAACTGCATATTTTTATTGTTTAAAAATATAGATAACACCTTTTCTACCCATTTCTAAACTTTTCATAACCAACATTGTTATATAAATATACTTTATAACCTTTAAACCTCTAAATTTCTGCCTGTTTCTATACACCTGCAGGCCGCATTTCTCTTAGGACATTTTTATAGTTTTTAACCGCAAGATACTGCATGTTGGATACAGGTAATCTGGGGAATGGGTAATTGATTATCTATAGTTATAAACCATAACAATTTTGGAGTAGACTGTCCCTTTAAAACTTTGCTTCTGTCTGCTATAAGAAAGTTAAAGGATCATTTACTGGAGCAGATCATGAGGACTTCTGGCTAATCTAATCATAGTGGCACAAAGCTATATACCCAAAAGACTTAGGTTTTCAGTTTAAATTTGGAGAATCTCATTTGGTGTTCTATGTTTGAAAATCTGATATTGCATTCCTTAATCTTGATGCATTTTATTCTTTTTTAAATCCTGGGTGTTATAAATGCTTTCATACATTTTAAAATAGGAGAAAGTCTATGGATCGCTATGTAATTGGGTTTTGTGCTTCTTTAAAAGCTGATCTTTGGATAGAACCCCTCCTTTCCTCCTCTTGTCCCCTCTTATTGGGCAGTGGCCACAATGATTTACCTGCCCCCTCCACTCCCTGCAGAGGATGCGCCTGAGGCAGAAGTCCTGAATGTTGCTGCAGCTCCCCACACCGGAGAGAGAATTACAGTGCAACTCCCAGAGGGAGCCCTCGGCTCGGATCTGGATAAAATCGCCACGGAGGGTTGGTCTCTCCTCTCTCCTTCTACACATTTTGTGCTGTTTTGGGATATAGCAGTGTTAGGAGACTGTTCATCTCCATTAGGTGTTTCAGTACTGTCATTTCTTATTTTAGCTGCGTCCTCTTTCCAGCATTTATGTGATGCAGCATCTGTTTAATGACGTGTATGCAGTGGGACTTTGTTTTGTCTTGGTTTGATGCCCACATCAAATAAGTATCCTGGCGACTAGCCAGATGTTCAGATCATATTGTAGTACTTGTCTGTGCATGGTGTTTGTTTTTCTGGCTCCTCATTGACACGCATGTGGTATTGTGTGTCTCACTATTGCTTGGTGACTACCATTGTTTTCACCATTTTGTAACTTCTGGCAGAATGCTTTCCATGGCAGAAATAAGTTTACTTATGGTTTCATTTCAGACAATGACCGGACTAACTGCTTTGTTTAACACCATTTCCTTTTATTATTTTTATTTTATTTTTTTTATAACCCAGCTTTCTAATTTTGCTTATAAGGAAAAAAAAATGTGAAAACTCTAAGCTAACCAGTTTGGGACACTTTTTTTTAAAACGTATGCATTGTTTTAAAGTTGCACTAACCATATTGACTGGCTATATCAAATGTTTTAATATGAAATTTGTCAACCCCTGACTATTTATTTTTTTAGTACTATTTACTTTGCACTAATAATAAGATGATTATATTTATAATCATATTTATATTTTTTATTAACTTACTGATGCTATTTTGCAGTAAAGATTACTTTAAAGGGATACTGAACCCACATTTTTTCTTTCATGATTCAGATAGAGCATGCAATTTTAAGCAACTTTCTAATTTACTTCTATTATCAATTTTTCTTCGTTCTCTTGCTATTATTATTTGAAAAAGAAAGCATTTAAGCTAAGGAGCCAGCAAATGTTTGGTTCAGACCATGGACAGCACTTGTTTATTGGTGCTGTCCAATCAGTTTGTTTACCAAAATGGGCTGGCATCTAAACTTATATTCATGCTTTTCAAATAAACATACCAAGAGAATGAAGAAAATGTGATAATAGGAGTAAATTAGAAAGTTGCTTAAAATTGCATGCTCTATCTGAATCACAAAAGAAACATTTCGGGTTCAGTGTCCCTTTAATGATGAATATTTCAGTAAACAAGTTAATATTTTTATGCATGGTGTTCAATAATGCATAGTAAATCAACTTTGCAGTATACCTATTTATTTTGCTCCCTTTCATGTAATTTAGCTCTGAAAATGTGGATTTCCTTCCATAAGGCAGGGAGAGTCCTCGACTTCATTCCTTACTGTTGGGAAATACAATACCTGGCCACCAGGAGGAGGCCAAGACACCCCAGCCAAAGGCTTAAATATCCCTCCCACTTCCCCTATCCCCCAGTCATTCTTTGCCTTTTGTCCCTATAGAAGGTGGCAGAAGTGTCAGATGTGCCTGTTGTACAGCATGGATCCTGGAGGGTTTTTATATAAACACTTTAAAATGCTATACAGGGTCACAGTGTGGCTCCTTTATACTGCGATAGGATTAAGGGTTAATATCTCTCCTTCAGGGAGATTATTTGAACAGCTTGGGGATTTATATTTGCTTAATGTGTGTTTTTGGGGGGGCTTTTTTTTGCTTGGAACAAACAGATTTCACTTTCGTTTTCTAAGTGTTGCGCAGCTCATAATAGCTTAGCGCCCTTTTTCATAGCAGGGGAAGTCCTGTCTTATGCACCACGTGACTGGGTGCGGTCTCTTTCATTTCCTAAGATTCTGCTGCAGACATCATTCCTGAGGGAGAGCATTTTTGCTGTTAGCTGTCTGGGTCTAGGAGGTGGTGAGTGCCCCAGCCATTGGGAGTATTAAGGTGCCGTTTTTTAAATAAAAGCGTTTGTCCTTCTGTGGGTATATACAAAGCTATGGAGGACTCTAATACTACATTAGAAGGTTCTGCTCCTTCTGTACTGATTAATAATTCCTGTTTATATTGTGAGGAGGTCATGGTTCCCCGCCTGCTCAATTTTGTTCCATTTGCCTAAACACTGTTCTAAAGTTTAAGAAGGGAGACAAGCCTGCTAATACTTATAGCGCTACTAGCCCCTCTGAGCCATCTTCTTCTCAGGAATCTGGGTCACGAGAAATTACTAACCTTTCTACATTACCCACTCCACATGCAGTTCCCCGTGGCTCAACTAATCCTCCATCTGGAGCGGTCCTTTCTCCAGCAAACTTTACCGTGCAGTTACAATCGGCGGTGTCTGCGTCCCTGAGTGCCTTGCCTCGCTCTAACAAATGCAAGAGATGGGTTACTCATGGTTCTCCTGACCTAGTCATCTAAATAGTAGCTAAATCCAACAAATATGTCCCAGCTATCCGAGGATGAGTTAACTTCTGTAGCTTCAGAGGGTGAACTTTCTGAGTCAGACTTCATTTCCTTAACTTTTTTCAGTGGAGGAACCCTCCTTTTAGATTTAAAATTCAGCATTTGCGTTTTTTTATTAAAGGAGGTTCTGTCTACGCTAGAGGTTCCAGAGGCTACACTCCCTGTGGAACCTAAGATCCCTAAATTAGACAGGTTTTATGAAGATAGGAAGGTCCCTCTGACTTTTCCTGTGCCAGTTAAGATGGCAAACATGATTAGTAACGAATGGGAAAGAGTAGGAACTTCTTTTTCCCCCTCGTCTACTTTTAAAAAATTATTCCCTGACTCTCAATTAGATTTGATTTGTGGGGCTCCATCCCTAAGGTGGGTGGCACTATCTCTACACTGTCTAAGCATACTGGAGGATAGTTCTTCTTTTAGAGAGCCTAGGGATAAGAAAATGGAAACTTTTCTGAGGAAGATGTTTCAACATACAGGGTTTTTATTTCAACCGGCAGCAGCTGTAGCTGCGGTTGCTGGAGCAGCTACCTACTGGTGCGACACTCTGTCGGATCTCATTGAGGTGGAGATTCCACTTGAGGATATTCAGGAGAGAATTGCTAACTTTCATCTGTGACGCGAATATGCAGATTATTTGCATAAATGCAAAGGCTTCTGGCTTCGCGGTTCTAGTCTTGGTCTGCGGATATGACTTCTAAATCCAGACTCCTTTCTCTTCCCTTCAAGGGGAAGATTTTATTTGGTCCAGGGCTGGACTCCATTATCTCTACGGTTACCGGAGGGAAAGGTGCCTTCCTACTGCAGGATAAGAATAAGCCTAAAGGACAGCAACTGTCAAATTTTTGTTCCTTTTGTGCTGACAAGTTACAACAACAATTCTCATCCAAGTCCGGGCAACCCAAGAGTACTTGGAAGGGGATCGGATCAACTAAGGGTCAGACTCTCTTTTCAGACACTTGGTTCCAGGATTTACAGGACCCTTGGATCCTGGAGGTTGTATCTCAAGGATACAGGATAGGATTAAAGTCTCATCTGCCCAGGGGCAGATTCCTACTCTCCAGTCTGTCTACAAAACCAGATTAGAGGGCTGCCTTCTTAGGTTGTGTACAGGATCTCTCCGGTCTAGGAATAATTGTCCCGGTACCTACAGCAGAAAGTCGTTTGGGGTTTTATTCAAACCTTTTCGTGGTTCCAAAGAAGGAGGGGAACTTTTCATACAATTCTGTGCCTAAACAAGTTTCTGAGTGTTCCCTCTTTCAAGATGGAGACAATATGGTCAATCCTTCCTCTGGTTTAGGAAGGACGGTTTATGACTACAATAGACCTGAAGGATGCATACCTTCACGTCCCGATTCACAGGGAACATTTTTAGTTCCTGAGGTTTGCTTTTCTGGACCAGCATTTCCAGTTCACAGCTCTTCAGTTTGGCCTAGCTACTGCTTCAAGGATATTTACCAAGGTTCTGGGGGCTCTTCTAGCCATTGCCAGAACATGAGGTATTGCAGTAGTGCCTTACCTGGACGATATCTTGGTACAGGCACCATCTTTTCATTTAGCGGTAGAACATAGAGTCCCTTGCTTCTAAATCTTCTTCGATCACATGGATGGAAGATAAACTTGGGAAAGATTTCTCTTCAAGTACTAGGGTGAATTTCCTGAGGACAATAATAGACTCCATATACATGAGAATATTCCTCACAGATCAGAGATGCTGCAAGCTAACTTCTGCATGACTTGCCCTCCGGGCCTCCTTGAGACCCTCAGTGGCTCAGTGTATAGAGGTGATCGGACTTGAGTTGTCTTGTATGGACATCACTCCTTTTGCCAGATTCCATCTCAGACCCTTACAAATTTGCATGCTGAGACAATGGAACAGCGATCATTCAGATCTGTCAACAGATCGTGCTGTACAGCCTGTCCAGATTTGTCCCAAGGCATGTGCTTCTTGAGACTGTCCTGGGATATTGCGACTATGGGCGCAAGCCTTTCCGACTGGGGAGATGTTTGAGGTACCAAGATGGCACAAGGTTTGTGGACTCAGGAGTCCTCCTCATAATCAATATTTTGCCTTTTTGAAGGCTTGACCCCTTTTGGGTTCGTCCCAGTTTATCAGATTCCAATCCGACAATATAACCTTGGTTGCCTACGTCAACCATCAGGGGGGAATGAGAAGTTCCTTGGCGATGAGAAACATATCTCAGATACTAGCGATCCACATTCCTGGTGTGGACAACTAGGAAGCGGAATTCCTCAGCAGGCAATCCTTTCACCCAGGGGAATGGTATCTCCACTCGAGGTGTTTGCAGAGATATGCAACGAGTGGGGACGCTGGAGAGAGATCTCATGGCATCCCGCCTCAATACCAAACTACCCAAGTATGGGTCGAGATCAAGGGATCCTCAGGTGGAATTGATGCCCTATCAGTACCATGGAGGTTCAGACTCGTATCTTTTTCCTCCATTACCGCTTCTCCCTCGTGTGGTGGCTTGCATCAAGCAGGAGCGTACATTAGTGATTCTGATTGCTTCGTCGTGGCCGCGAAGGACGTGGTTTGCAGATCTGGTGGGGATGTTGTCTCCTCAGTGGAAGTTACCTTGTCGCAGAGATCTGCTGATACAGGGTCCCTTCATTCATCAAATTCTAGATTCTCTGAGGCTGACTGCGTCGAGATTGAATGCTTAGTCTTAGCCAAGAGATGGTTTTCTGAGAGTATTATCGACACTCTGGTTCAAGCTCATGAGCCAGTTACTCGTCGTATCTACCATAGTGTGGAGGACTTATTTGTACTGGTGTGAAAAGTGTGGCTTTTCCTGGCATAAGGTTAAGGTTGCCAGAATTTAATCTTTTCTCCAGGATGGACTGGAGAAGGGTTTATCTGCTATTTCCCTGGAGGGACAGATATCTGCCCTGTCGGTGTTACTGCACAAAAGATTATCTGAGCTTCAGGATGTGCAGTCGTTTGTTAAAGGGACACCAAACCCAAAAAATGTTCTTTCGCTATTCAGATAGAGCATGCAATTTTAAGTAACTTTCTAATTTACCTCTATTTTCTTCGTTCTCTTGCTATTTTTATTTGAAAAAGAAGGTATCTAAGCTTTTTTTTTTTCAGGACTCTGGACAGCACTTTTTTCTTGGTGGATGAATTTATCCACCAATCGGCAAGAACAACCCAGGTTGTTAAACAAAAAATGTTTGACTATTGCTTCTGCGCAGACCTTGAGATTTCTGCTTTGCTATGTGACCCCCCCCCCCCCTCCTTATCTGTTTTTTCTTGCTGATAAGGTGGTTTTACGCACTAAATTAGGGTTCTTTCCTAAGGTGGTGTTGGATCGTGTAACATTCATTAAGAGATTGTTGTTCCTTTCTTGTTTCCTAATCCTCCTTCAGCAAAGGAAAGTTTGCTTCACAATCTAGATGTGGTTTGTGCCTTGAATTCAGACAATCTTCCTCTTTGTCATCTATACGGGGAAGCATAAGGGGCAGAAGGCTACTACTACTTTTCTATCTTTCTGGTTGAGGAGTGTCATCCACTTAGCTTATGAGACAGCAGAACGACAGCTTCCTGAGAGGATAACGGCTCATTCCACTAGAGCAGTGGCTTCATCCTGGGCTTTTAAAAACGAAGCCTCAATGGATCAGATTTGTAAGGTGGCTACCTGGTCCTCCATACACACTTTTTCTAAATTTTACAAGTTTGATGTGTTTGCTTCGGCTGAAGCAGCTTTCAGGAGAAAAGTTTTGCATGCTGTGGTGCCCTAAGAATAGCCTCCGCCTCCTTTTTTTTTTTTTTTTTTTTTTTCCCTGTTTCCTCCCGTTATTCATTCAGTGTCCCCTGGAGCTTGGGTATAGTTTTCCCAACAGTAAGGAATGAAGTTGTGGACGCTCCCTGCCTTATGGAAGGAAAACAGAATTTATGCTTACCAGATAAATTCCTTTCCTTCCTGGCGGGGAGAGTCCATGACCCTGCCTGTAAGTTATGTTTTTGATGGGGGGCTCCCTTTTTTTATTGTGGCACCTTTTATACCCTGATGGTTTCTCCTACTTTTCCTTGTTCCTTTGGCAGAATGACTGGGGAAAAGGGGAAATGGGAGGGATATTTAAGCCTTTAGCTGGGGTGTCTTTGCCTCCTCCTGGTGGGCAGGTATTGTATTTCCCAACAGTAAGGAATGAAGTCGTGGACTCTCCCTGCCAGGAAGGAAAGGAATTTATCTGGTAAGCATAAATTGTTTTTCTAATTCTCAGAGCTCTAAATGCAGACTTCTCAAGGCTATCCCTGCTACATATCTTTCCCCAACTGGCTTTAGGAGATAACTGCAACACCATGCACTTTATATTAACATTATGGCTTGGCTAGCCTTGTCTTTTGCAGACTCAAGCCTGGATTGGCTTCTACAAATAAGACAAGTGATGGGGTGGAGTTTGGCTACTGGGGAAAAAAATTGCAATAAAAGATGTTAGTTTTTAAAAATGTTTACACTTGACTGATATATTCTGTAGCAAGACAGCAGAACTGCATGTGATTACAAGGTTTTTACAGACCCTTTTAATAATGCCAATTGGAATGGAAATGAATGCAAAAAGATTTGTAATCCCACACTATCACAAAAGGACACAAGTGTTTAGTAACCTACAAAGAACCTATAAGGTTGTGAATGTTTTTTTTTTTTTTAGTGAAATTTGCAAAAATATATATATTTTTTTTAGATAAAGCAATGATCTGTACATAAATACACAGAACCTAAAATGTTTGCAGTCAAGACTAAAATTCTTTGCACAGCTTGTTTGCCAAAATATTACATATACATTGAGTTGTCGGACTATGTGGGCTTTCTCGTAGAAATTCGGAACAAAAGACAAATATGCAATCATTTTATTACAAATTGTCATTTTTAGGTAGTAATAATTATTATTTTTAATCCCATGTTTCCAATACCTGTTTTCTTCTTTTTTTTTTTTAGACTAATTATCCATGCTTAAAATAGGTTTGCCAGAAAGTATTACATAATGTTTTGGGGGTCCTCTCCCTCAGTCAGCACATGTGAAAGACTCGAAGCATTTTTTGTTGCACTGTGTGGGACCTCTAATAAATGTATACATAAATTCAACTTTTCAGATTTGTTCTGTGTGCTGGGCTTCTTACTCACTTTGAATATTAATAGCTGGGGAATGGGATCATGTGCTAAGTATTAGTAATATTACCTTTCTATTAAATGGATAGTCTAGTCAAAATTAAACTTTCTCTTGTTAAGTGTATCCAGTCCACGGATCATCCATTACTTATGGGATATTAACTCCTCCCCAACAGGAAGTGCAAGAGGATTCACCCAGCAGAGCTGCTATATAGCTCCTCCCCTAACTGCCATTACCAGTCATTCTCTTGCACCCAACGACTAGATAGGATGTGTGAGAGGACTATGGTGATTATATTTAGTTTTATACCTTCAATCAAAAGTTTGTTATTTTATAATAGCACCGGAGTGTGTTATTCCTTCTCTGGTAGAATTTGAAGAAGAATCTACCTGAGTTTTTACTATGATTTTAGCCGGCGTAGTTAAGATCATATTGCTGTTTCTCGGCCATCTGAGGAGAGGTAAACTTCAGATCAGGGGACAGCGGGCAGATTAATCTGCAAAGAGGTATGTAGCAGCTTATTATTTTCTGACAATGGAATTGATGAGAAAATTCTGCCATACCGATATAATGTAAACTCAGCCTTAAATGCAGTAGCAGCAACTGATATCAGGCTGTCATGTATGTATATTTTACACTTCAGTATTCTGGGGAATGGCACTTCACTGGAATTATACTGTGTGCATAAGACTTTAGCCTAATTTGCAGGGACTGGCAACAGGCTCTTTAATAACACTTAATTTATGTTAAACGTTTTTTGCTGGCATGTAAAATCGTTTCATTTTCTGAGGTACTGGGTGAATAAAATGTTTTGGGCATTATTTTTTCCACTTGGCAGTTGTTTTATTTAATTTATGACAGTTTACTGATCTCTCTCACTGTTGTGTGTGAGGGGGAGGTCAAAAAATTCAGTCAGAAGCTCATTGTATTTCCTGCATGATCCGGTTCATCTCTACAGAACTCAGGGGTCTTCAAAACTTGTTTTGAGGGAGGTAATCATTCACAGCAGAGCTGTGAGATTGTAGTTGACTGTGATAAAAAACGTTTATTTCTGTAACTTTTTTTTCTGCTATCAGGGTTAGTTATCCTTCGCTAATGGGAACAAGCCTTTGCTAAAATTGTGTTTTTTTTTTTACAAAGATTTGATGCTATAACCTTTCAGTTTATTAACTTTCAACTGTCATAACTCTTTCTGTGCTTCTTATAGGCACAGTACGTTTTCATATTATAGTAAATTACTTGAAAAGTATTTCCAAGTTGCTAGTTTATTTGCTAGTGTGTTAAACATGTCTGATTCAGAGGAAGACATCTGTGCTATATGTGCTAATGCCAAAGTGGAGCCCAATAGAAATTTATGTACTAACTGTATTGATGCTACTTTAAATAAAAGTCAATCTGTACAAATTGAACACATTTCACCAAACAACGAGGGGAGAGTTATGCCGACTAACTCGCCTCACGTGTCAGTACCTGCATCTCCCGCTCGGGGGGTGCGTGATATTGTGGCGCCGAGTACATCTGGGCGGCCATTACAAATCACATTACAGGATATGGCTACTGTTATGACTGAAGTTTTGGCTAAATTACCAGAACTAAGAGGTAAGAGTGATCACTCTGGGGTGAGAACAGAGTGCACTGATAATGTTAGGGCCATGTCAGATACTGCGTCACAACTTGCAGAACATGAGGACGGAGAGCTTCATTCTGCGGCTGACGGTTCTGATCCAGATTGGATTCAGATATTTTAAATTTAAGCTGGAAAACCTCCGTGTATTACTAGGGGAGGTGTTAGCGGCTCTGAATGATTGTAACACAGTTGCAATACCAGAAAAAATGTGTAGGTTGGATAAATATTTTGCGGTACCGTCGAGTACTGACGTTTTTCCTATACCTAAGAGACTTACTGAAATTGTTACTAAGGAGTGGGATAGACCCGGTGTGCCGTTCTCACCCCCTCCGATATTTAGAAAGATGTTTCCAATAGACACCACCACACGGGACTTATGGCAAACGATCCCTAAGGTGGAGGGAGCAGTTTCTACTTTAGCTAAGCGTACCACTATCCCGGTGGAGGATAGCTGTGCCTTTTCAGATCCAATGGATAAAAAGTTAGAGGGTTACCTTAAGAAAATGTTTGTTCAACAAGGTTTTATATTGCAACCCCTTGCATGCATTGCGCCTGTCACGGCTGCAGCAGCATTTTGGTTTGAGTCTCTGGAAGGGACACTTGAATCAGCTCCATTAGATGAGATTACACACAGGCTTAAAGCTCTTAAGTTAGCTAACTCATTTATTTCAGATGCCGTAGTACATTTAACTAAGCTTACGGCTAAGAATTCCGGATTCGCCATTCAGGCGCGCAGAGCACTGTGGCTAAAATCCTGGTCAGCTAACGTTACTTCTAAGTCTAAATTACTTAATATACCTTTCAAAGGGCAGACCTTATTCGGGCCCGGATTGAAAGAAATTATCGCTGACATTACAGGAGGTAAAGGCCCTGCCCTACCTCAAGACAGAGCCAAACCTAAGGCTAGACAATCTAATTTTCGTTCCTTTCGGAATTTCAAAGCAGGAGCAGCATCAACTTCCTCTGCTCCAAAACAAGAAGGATCTGTTGCTCGCTACAGACAAGGCTGGAGACCTAACCAGTCCTGGAACAAGGGCAAGCAGGCCAGGAAACCTGCTGGTGCCCCTAAAACAGCATGAATTGAGGGCCCCCGATCCGGGAATGGATCTAGTGGGGGGCAGACTTTCTCTCTTCGCCCAGGCTTGGGCAAGAGATGTCCAGGATCCCTGGGCGCTAGAGATAATATCTCAGGGATACCTTCTGGACTTCAAATACTCTCCCCCAAGAGAGAGATTTCATCTGTCAAGGTTGTCAACAAACCAAATAAAGAAAGAGGCGTTTCTACGCTGCGTACAAGAGCTTTTATTAATGGGAGTAATCCATCCAGTTCCACGGTCGGAACAGGGACAAGGGTTTTACTCAAATCTGTTTGTGGTTCCCAAAAAAAGAGGGAACTTTCAGGCCAATCCTGGATTTAAAGATCCTAAACAAATTCCTAAGAGTTCCATCGTTCAAAATGGAGACTATTCGGACAATTTTACCCATGATCCAAAAGGGTCAGTACATGACCACAGTGGATTTAAAGGATGCTTACCTTCGCATACCGATTCACAAAGATCATTACCGGTATCTAAGGTTTGCCTTTCTAGACAGGCATTACCAGTTTGTAGCTCTTCCATTCGGATTGGCTACGGCTCCGAGAATCTTCACAAAGGTTCTGGGTGCTCTTCTGGCGGTACTAAGACCGCGAGGAATTGCGGTAGCTCCGTACCTAGACGACATTCTGATACAAGCTTCAAGCTTTCAAACTGCCAAGTCTCATACAGAGTTAGTACTGGCATTTCTAAGGTCGCATGGATGGAAGGTGAACGAAAAGAAGAGCTCTCTCTTTCCACTCACAAGAGTTCCCTTCTTGGGGACTCTTATAGATTCTGTAGAAATGAAGATTTACCTGACAGAAGACAGGTTAACAAAGCTTCAAAATGCATGCCGTGTCCTTCATTCCATTCAACACCCGTCAGTAGCTCAATGCATGGAGGTGATCGGCTTAATTGTAGCAGCAATGGACATAGTACCCTTTGCACGCCTACATCTCAGACCGCTGCAATTGTGCATGCTAAGTCAGTGGAATGGGGATTACTCAGACTTGTCCCCTACTCTGAATCTGGATCAAGAGACCAGAAATTCTCTTCTATGGTGGCTTTCTCGGCCACATCTGTCCAGGGGGATGCCATTCAGCAGGCCGGACTGGACAATTGTAACAACAGACGCCAGCCTACTAGGTTGGGGCGCTGTCTGGAATTCTCTGAAGGCTCAGGGACAATGGAATCAGGAGGAGAGTCTCCTACCAATAAACATTCTGGAATTGAGAGCAGTTCTCAATGCCCTTCTGGCTTGGCCCCAGTTAACAACTCGGGGGTTCATCAGGTTTCAGTCGGACAACATCACGACTGTAGCTTACATCAACCATCAGGGAGGGACAAGAAGCTCCCTAGCAATGATGGAAGTATCAAAGATAATTCGCTGGGCAGAGTCTCACTCTTGCCACCTGTCAGCAATCCACATCCCGGGAGTGGAGAACTGGGAGGCGGATTTCTTAAGTCGTCAGACTTTTCATCCGGGGGAGTGGGAACTTCATCCAGAGGTCTTTGCCCAAATACTTCGACGTTGGGGCAAACCAGAGATAGATCTCATGGCGTCTCGACAGAACGCCAAGCTTCCTTGTTACGGGTCCAGATCCAGGGATCCGGGAGCGGTTCTGATAGATGCTTTGACAGCACCTTGGACCTTCGGGATGGCTTATGTGTTTCCACCCTTCCCGATGCTTCCTCGATTGATTGCCAGAATCAAACAGGAGAGAGCATCAGTGATTCTAATTGCGCCTGCATGGCCACGCAGGACTTGGTATGCAGATCTAGTGGACATGTCATCCTGTCCACCTTGGTCTCTACCTCTGAAACAGGACCTTCTGATCCAGGGTCCCTTCAAACATCAAAATCTAATTTCTCTGAAGCTGACTGCTTGGAAATTGAACGCTTGATTTTATCAAAACGTGGTTTTTCTGAGTCAGTTATTGATACCTTAATACAGGCTAGGAAGCCTGTTACCAGAAAGATTTACCATAAGATATGGCGCAAATACTTATATTGGTGCGAATCCAAGAGTTACTCATGGAGTAAGGTTAGGATTCCGAGGATATTGTCTTTTCTACAAGAAGGTTTAGAAAAGGGTTTATCCGCTAGTTCCTTAAAGGGACAGATTTCAGCTCTGTCCATTCTTTTACACAAACGTCTGTCAGAAGTTCCGGACGTTCAAGCTTTTTGTCAGGCTTTAGCTAGGATCAAGCCTGTGTTTAAAACTGTTGCTCCACCATGGAGTTTGAACTTAGTTCTTAATGTTTTACAGGGGGTTCCGTTTGAACCCCTTCATTCCATTGATATCAAGTTGTTATCTTGGAAAGTTCTGTTTTTAATGGCGATTTCCTCGGCTCGAAGAGTCTCTGAGTTATCTGCCTTACATTGTGATTCTCCTTATCTGATTTTTCATTCAGACAAGGTAGTTCTGCGTACTAAACCTGGGTTCCTACCTAAGGTGGTCACTAACAGGAATATCAATCAAGAGATTGTGGTTCCATCTTTGTGTCCTAATCCTTCTTCGAAAAAGGAACGTCTGCTACACAATCTAGATGTAGTCCGTGCCCTGAAATTTTATCTACAGGCAACTAAGGATTTTCGACAAACGTCTTCCCTGTTTGTCGTTTATTCTGGTCAGAGGAGAGGTCAAAAAGCTTCGGCTACCTCTCTCTCCTTTTGGCTTCGTAGCATAATACGGTTAGCCTATGAGACTGCTGGACAGCAGCCTCCTGAAAGAATTACAGCACATTCTACTAGAGCTGTGGCTTCCACTTGGGCCTTTAAGAATGAGGCTTCTGTTGAACAGATTTGCAAGGCTGCAACTTGGTCTTCTCTTTATACTTTTTCCAAATTTTACAAATTTGACACTTTTGCTTCTTCGGAGGCTGTTTTTGGGAGAAAGGTTCTTCAGGCAGTGGTTCCTTCCGTATAAAGAGCCTGCCTGTCCCTCCCGTCATCCGTGTACTTTAGCTTTGGTATTGGTATCCCATAAGTAATGGATGATCCGTGGACTGGATACACTTAACAAGAGAAAACATAATTTATGCTTACCTGATAAATTTATTTCTCTTGTAGTGTATCCAGTCCACGGCCCGCCCTGTCACTTTAAGGCAGGTAATTTTTCCATTAAACTACAGTCACCACTGCACCCTATGGTTTTCCTTTCTCTGCATGTTTTCGGTCGAATGACTGGTAATGGCAGTTAGGGGAGGAGCTATATAGCAGCTCTGCTGGGTGAATCCTCTTGCACTTCCTGTTGGGGAGGAGTTAATATCCCATAAGTAATGGATGATCCGTGGACTGGATACACTACAAGAGAAATAAATTTATCAGGTAAGCATAAATTATGTTTTCATGATTCAGATAGAGCATGCCAATCTTCAGCAACTTTCTTTCCTGTGGCATGGAGATTCCACAATTTCATTCTAATTACTAGTGGAAATTTAAAGGGACATACCAGTCAAAATATAAATGCACATAGATTAATTACATCTTTGAATAGAAACATATTTGCAATATACATGTATTGGCAAAAATGCTTCTAGTAAAAGTTATCACTTTTTTAGTGTTAGTATTTTTCTCTGCACGTGCATGTGAAGTATAGCTATATATTGTCACTGCACCCACATTTTAAATATTGCAGCTGCTCATATCATCACTGGGGCTTGTATCATGTCAGAAATTAACAAATTGAGTCATTACCATATGGTACAAGCACGTTTGGCTCTCTGAGAAAGTGCTGTGTTTAAAATGCTGGTGCACTGTGCATACTTAAATACACTTTTGAAACAACTATAGCTTTTATTAGAAGCATTTTTGCTAATGCATGTATATTACAAAATTGCTTCTGTTCAATACCGAAATGCACCCATGTGGTTTCCAATTTTGGCTGGAATATCCCTTTAACTCCCTTTATCTCCTGGCCAGCAGGAGGAAGCAAAGAACACCCCATCAGAGCTGTTGTGTCACTTCCCTTACCCATAATCCCCAGTCATTCTCTTTGCCTCTATTACAGGATGATGTGCCAAGATGGTGTCTGAAAATTGTAATCCTTTTATGGGTACTTTTCCCTGCAAGCAAGGATTGGGGTGTTGCTGTGTCCATGTCAATCTCTTTAGTAAGAGTAATGGTGGCTATTAGCAGTTAGAGGTCGGTGAGGTAGTCCCTTACTTTAACTCCAACAATATATGCTTCCCCTTAAATAGAAAACCAGGCTTGGTTACTCTGTTTTTCTTATATCTTCAGGGCCCTGTCAGCGGTCGGATGAGGCTCACAGACCTGAAGCTGCTATGATTGCTCCACAGCAGAAGACCCTGGAGGGTAAGTCCTTAATTACTTCATACAGGACAGGTGTATATATTTGAGGAAGGACGACAATATTAATCAGGGACCTGGTTGGACCTGCTACCCTCAGATAGGGTTTGTATTTTCATTATATAGCCTCTGTTCAGGGATATTTTGCTGCCGAGCAGCTATCTGGCCAGAGTCAGGTATTTTGCTGCATCCAGTCTGTATATATGTTGGTCCGGTGTCTGTGTGACATTTTTGCTTCCACATTTGATCCCTGTATAGTAAGTTAATTCAGACTTATGCTCCTTATAATCTCAACGCTTATGGGGGTTTTATAGTCAACGCTCATTTCAATGTTGTTCCCCCTTTGCAAGGAGCTTATTTGGATACTTATGGAGCTGTTAATTTGAGCGCCTGTTATCTATGAACGTTTATGGCGATTTGCTTCTGGCCGTTATGACTGTTTGTTGTCCCTCCCTCTGCTATCCTAGATCACAGCAGGGTGATCGTTATACTAGTATGTTTTCTATAGGGATTTTTGTACAATTGCACAATTGCATTTCCTGGGAGATGGTGAGCAACTAGAACCGCCATTGTTGACGGCTGTTATACAGCTGATATGTGTTTTATTGCCATTTAGAGACTGTCAGCCTGATCTTTGTAACGATCCTCTGGGTTTTTATGTAAAAAAAAACAAACAAAAAAAACACTGTAGAGATATTTTGTGTTGTAAATATATAAATTGTTGAAGGCTGGCGAAGTAAAGCGGGCTGGTTATTTGGTATCTTTTATTCATGACATGGCGCATTTCATGTAGTGCATTGAGAGAAGGGCCATTTTGTGGGCGTGGCCTATCTCTATACCGCTGTGCTGTTTGTGGCGATCACATTGTGCTCCTTTTCTTCTTATGCCTTTTGCGGGCTAAGTGTTTGGAGTCTCCTAATTACTTGTTGCAATGGAGTTTTTGTAGGAGGTTTATTGGAGTCTTCCGTGTCGATCACTGTTGGTTTACACGGTCATTTTTCAAAAGTTTTTTTTTTTTTCTCTGCAAAATTAGTGTGCCAAAGATTTAGGATTGTTATCCTAGTACAACAGCTGTAAATATTTAATTATTTCTGGAGAACTTCTATGTTAATACTTTGCCACATTTATTAATGTTTTATTACTTTTCCTCATGGCTGTGCTTGCACGCCTCGGAGCTTCTTTCTGAATTTGGTAGTGTGTTTAAGTAATACTGCCCTATTATTCTTCTAACAGTCTCTGTTTATTAAAATATACAGTATTATCTGTAGTTTTTGCTCTGTCATCTTATGCGTTTTTACGATACACATTTTTAGGTGATTACTCGTTGCTATGGAGACTGTTTTTGCTTAATAAAATTTTACTTGTATAGTAAGTCTTCCTTTCTGAGGGTTTGTCGCCATCTTGTGGCAGTTTGATGGAAAGGCATTTTATTGCTCTGCAATTTTAGCCTTTTCTATATGAAGTACCATATACTACTAAATTTTAATGTGTATATGTATTTATATGTGTGTGTATGCTTGTATATATGTGGGTGTGTGTGTGTATATATTGTTTTTACTCTAATTTAGAGTATATTACTTGGGACCTCAGTAGAGTGTTTGGCATTTATAGAACTTTTTCTAAGTTCTTTATTTTTGTCCAGGTTAGGTTTACCCTAGGACTGGTTTCTTCATACTGTTTAAATAATATTTCCTCTCATGTTGAAGAGTTTTCCGGATAAGGATGACGGAATCCTATATTTCCCTATATCTTTTACCTCGGTCCCTAGATATATTCTTCCTCATATAGAGGTATTTTATACCATGTTGATAGTATCATATACCGATGTGACTCTTAATTTCTCAGAAGGACAGAGTATTGAGGTGATTGTGATATATATGTCTGACGTATTTTTATTTTCCCCTCTTCGCTAGTTTTTTGAGGACTCTAATAATTCTATATTTTTTATAGAAATGTTTTTTTACTCATATTGAGATGGTATCCTAGTGTTTTTAGACACTAGTATATTTTTCATGTTTGGTTTATAAGGATTCTATGTTATATTCCCCTCTTATTGAGATGATTTTCTCTGTCTGTAACCAGAGTCTAACTGCTATGGTTTCCAACAATGGTTTAGTGGTATGTGAGAAAAAAGAGGTGGTGCCCAAGCATCCAGATAAATACCTCTAGCTATGCACAAAAGGCCTCCTAGCTGGCCAAATGGAAACGGAAATGATATGGAGTGTGTACACAGCGCCCAAGGCCAAGGTTTGAAGGGAAATAGGAGCTTGTCAATATATGGGTAGGGATACATGTGGAGAGTGGATTGAGGTTAAGATGTTTATTCAGTGTAGAATAAAACTGGAACAATATAATAAAGAAGTTAAACTTAAAAAAATTCTCTGATTGTACACACATGAGTCAATGGTTAATATTGAGAGTAAATCAAGGATCCAGGTTGTTGGTCTAAAAAAAATTGAAAATTAAGTCTGAGTGCTGAGTGGTAACACCAATATTCACAATATGATGTGAATTAATTTACGATGACCATGAAATGGTGGTGGCAATGATCGTGGCGATAGTAAAATTTTTCAATAGGATACGGGCTGGGTTAAGTGTACAAACCTGTGGGTCTGAGACAGGTGATTGTGAGATGCTTGTGTGAACTTACGTGAAAAAATCCACGTGGATGGGTGTAAAAAATGTGAACAATAACACAGATATTGGAACAAATCAACGTGAAAAAATGGTGATACCTGAAGTCAAATGCAAAACAAAAAAGTCTTAAGGTGAATGTAAATCCATCAGAAAAAATTATAAAAAAAATACAAACACAAATGTCAATAAAATGTGAATCCATCCATAAAAAATATCTGTGTGTAAAAAAATCCCAAATGTCAAATTGAAATAACCAACTTGTATGTTTTGATAGAAGTGGTCCTCAGATGAAGTCCTGGATATTATCCAGTTGCTTAAAATCGTCCTTTAAATTGTCCCTATAAAAGATAATTTGATGGTGTAGATTGTACAACAGTTAAAATATAAAAGAAATAGTGCTTACCAGCTGGGTAATGCTGGGTTATATATGGATAATGTGATAAGCATTATGTTTGCTTATTGTGTCCTTTTTTTTTTTCCTACTGTTCTTTTATTTGGTTTAGGGATCTTTAACATTTTCATGTTTTTATCCCTTTTTTTTTATAGTAGACATATATCTTAATATAGTTATATGCAGTATTCTGCTTATCCTTATATTCTCTTTGTTTTTAGGGACCCTTTAGTTTTATCAGTGGTTTTCATTTTCTACTGATATAAATGTTTCTTGGTATCAGCAAATCATCTGAGTGATTTAAGCAACTATTTTATCTAGTTGCTGCAGTTTTTCTTGCATGGCTTCTATATTATGCTCAGACAATGGAACAGAATTCTCTTTGTCCTCTCTAAGGACAAGTCTGAGTTTCAATGAGAAGACTCTCCATTTAGATGGATTTTCCAGGATCATCTGTCTCGGGGTTCAAGACCATAAGTGGCACATCAGCAAGGAAACAGCCCAATATGCTGATGAACCTGATTTTGCTTCCGGAGACCATCTTGGGCGATTGTGTCCCCCAGATACCAGACTGTCAGGCTGGGGAGGGGGTTCATTCAAGGTTCACATGAACAACATTCCTTTTTGCTCGGTTTCATCTGAGACCCCTACAGTTGAGCAGACTCAGACTATGGAACATTGTCCCCTCGGATCTCTTGTAGAGGATATCTCTGGATCCACTAGCAAGAGAATCTGTTTTTGGTGGATTTCGCAGGACCATCTGTCTAAGGGTACAGGCTGCTTGTGACCATGGACAACAGCTTCTCGGGCTGGAGAGCTGTTTGGGGTTATTTAAAGGCTCAGGGTCTTTGGATTTGAGAGGAGTTTTTTCTTCTTTTCCCATTAATATCTTAGATTTTAAGGTAATCAATACTTTATCAGCCTGACCTCAACTAGCTTTGTTCTGGTTTATCAGATTTCTATCGGTCATTTTCTACTCAGTGGCATACATCAATCACCAGGAAGGAACTCTGAGTTCCTTAGCTATGAAGGAAGTGACTCCCATTCTCCAGTGGGATGAGTCTCTCTCTAGCCTCCTCTCTGCCATTCTCATCCCAGGGGTGGACAACTGGGAAGCAGATTCTCTGAGCAGGCAGACTTTTCATCCAGGGGAGTGGGCTCTCCACCCAGAGGTTTTTACAATGATTACTCTCAGGTAGTGAGTTCCAGGGGTTGGATATGATGGCGTCACGTCTAAAAACCATGCTTTCAAAGTACCGTTCAAGGTTAAGAGATCCACAAGCCACTCTGATAGATGCTCTGGCCCGGTGCCTTGGAACTTCAGTCTGACATACTTGTTCCCCCCCGTTTGCTCTTCTTCCTCAAGTCATTGCTCGTATCTAGCAGAAGAGGTCTTCTGTGATTCTAATAGCTCCTGCCGGGCATCGCAGGATCTGGTTCGTGGATCTGGTGAAGATGTCATCTCTTCCCCCTTGGAGGTTTCCTCTGAGGAATGACTTTCTACTTCAGAGTCCATTCCTCCACCCAAATCTAGATTTTCTGAATCTGAATGCTTGGAGATTGAACGCCTAGTCTTGCCAATGGCTAGGCGTGCTTTTTTTCTGAGAAGGTTATTAATCTGTGCTTCAGGCTCGTAAGCCTGTTACTCGTACGATTTACCTTAAGGTATGGTGTAAATAGCTGTATTGGTGTGAATCAAAAGGTTTTCTCTTTTTCTTCAGGAGGGCCTGGAGAAGGGTTTGCAGTCAGTACCTCTGAAGGGTCAGGTTACTGCACTGTCTATCTTTTGCACAAATGTTTGACAGATCTGCCAGATGTTCAATCTTTTGTTCAGGCTTTGGTCAGAATCAGGCCAGTGTTTAAACTTGTTGCTACTCCCTGGAGCCTTAACCTTGTTAAAGTTTGCAGCAGGCTTAGTTTAAGCCTATGCATTTGGTTGATATAAATTTGTTATTGTGGAAAGCTTTGTTTCGACTTGATATTTCGTCTGCAGAGTTTCCGAGCTTTCAGATATGCAGTGGGATTCCCCTTACCTTTTTTTTAATGTGGATAAGGCGGTACTTCATACTAATTGGGATTTCTTCCCAGAATGGTATTGGATCGCATCATCTATCAAGAAATTGTTGTTCCTTTCTTTTGTTTGAATCCTTCTTCTCAGATGGAACATCTGTTAAACAACCTTGATGTTGTGCGTGCTCAAATTTTATCCACAGGCAACTAAAGATTTTTAGCAGTCTTCTGCACTGTTCATTGTTTTCGATGGTAAGCGTAAAAGTCAGAAGTACACTTCTACTGCAATTTCTCTCTGGTTAAGAAGTGTTTTCTGATTTAGTATATGAGACAGCTGGACATCAGCCTCCTGAGAGACTTACGGCTCATTTTACTAGGGCTTTCTCGTTTTCCAGGGCTTTCAAGAATAAAGCATCTGTAGAGCAATTCTGCAAGGCGGCCACTTGGTGGTCTTTGCATACTTTTTCCAAATTCTATAAACTTGATACTTTTGCCTCGTCTGAGGCTTCCTTTGGGGAAAAAAGTTATTCAAGCAGTGGTGCCTTCTGTTTAGGTCCGCCTGTCTTGTTCTCCCTCCCTTTCATTCTGTGTCCTCTGGCTTGGGTATTGGTTCCCACTAGTAATTGGAATGAAACCGTGGACTCTCCATGCCACAGTAAAGAAAACAAAATTTATGCTTACCTGAAAAAAAATTTCTTTCCAGGCATGGAGAGTCCATGACCCGCCCTTATTTACATTTAAGACGGCAACATTTTTGGTAGAAATCTCAGGCACCTCTATACCTTTATCATTTTCTATTTTCCTTCGGCCGAATGACTGGGGATTATGGTTAAGGGAAGTGACACTTAACAGCTCTGCTGGGATGCTCTTTACCTCCTCCTGCCTGCCAGGAGTTGAATTCCCACTAGTAATTGGAATGAAATCGTGGACTCTCCATGCCCTGAAATTAAGACATTTATCAGGTAAGCATAAATTTTGTTTTCTGTTACTTTTATCAATTCTTCTTCGTTTTCTTGGTATCTTTATTTGAAAAACAAGAATGTAAGATTAGGAGCTGGACCATTTTTGGTTCAGCACCTGAGTAGCATTTGTGGATTGGTGTCTAAATGTAGCCATCAATCAGCAAGCGCTACATAGGTGCTGAACCAAAAATGTGCCAGCTCCTAAGCTTACATTCTTGTTTTTTCAAATAGATACCAAGAGAACGAAGAATAATTGATAACAGGAGTAAATTAGAAAGTTGCTTAAAATTGCATGCTCTATCTGATTCATGAAAGTTTTTTTTGTCTAGACTATCCCTTTAAGCATTTGGGAAAGAGGGTGGGCGTATGTCTATTATAATAATGTAACTAGCATTGGTTTTTGGTTGTTTGACTAGTTTTGAAAACTAAGCATCAATGACTAAACATATTTTTGTATTCACATTTTGTAGAATTTGTGGTGACCTATTTTGGTTTTAGTCTGATTATGGACCTCCTTAAGTTCCACTTCTTTTATTTTAACTGCAGAGCTACCTAAAATGGAGAGCACAGACATCCAACAACTGCTGAAGGATGTGCTAGGCTCATCAGAACAGGAACAGAATTGCTCCACTGGCAGAGCAGATGTGTCATCCACAGCTGGCACTACTGCTCTGCACCAGCGGCCCTTCCTTCATGGTATGTCTGTAAAATTAAGATTGGGGTCTTTTCTCCAGTGGAGAATGAATACACTCAATGCACTTATTCTTTTTTTTCTTTCTTTTTTTTTTTTTTTTATATATATTAAATAGTGAAGGCTCAATTTTTTTTTTTATACGCATATATCATAAATAAGATAAAAAGTATTTTTTTTATTTTTTTTTATTTAACGTATGTATCGTAAATGTCAATAAATTTAAACTATTTTCATGTGTATCTTTTCTTTAGAGTCTTTTTCCCAGCCTGGATTTATGGAAAACAGGTAGGTGTTTTAGAAGGGTTTGCCATTGTTTACCCTTTTTTATACTTCCCAGGAGTAACTCTTGGAGCTATAGTTCTAAAATAGTTTGGAACATTTCATGCATCACGTATTGTGACAAAATAAAATTGATGATTTTTTTTTTTAATAGGGACAGGAGTGGTTTATTCAGCCCTGAACACTGCGACACTGACGGTTCCTGGACAACAGCCTCTACACCAACCACACCAACTACAGAAGGGGACACTGATGGTCTTTCATATAATCAGCGAAGTCTACAGCGCTGGGAGAAAGATGAAGAGTTAGGGGAGCTTTCCACTATATCACCTGTTCTGTATGCTAACAAGAACTTCCCTAATCTCAAGCAGGACTACCCAGGTGGGCATCTTTAATGACATAATTTACCTATTAGGGCATTGCTGTCATCCAGGGAACAGTTTACACTATGATTTCTATGCGTAATAATAATTATAATAATATAGAACACTACCCTCTAGGACTAATTTAATTTAATTTAGTCTTTTATAATTTTAATTTAATTTAGTCTTTTATAATCTCTCTTTTCCAATTTGATAGATTGGAATACTCGTTGCAAACAAATTATGAAGCTTTGGCGGAAAGTTCCAGCACCAGACAAAGCTCCCTATTTGGTATGTTTTCTGCATTAATTTTGTTTTGGGAACTGCGTATATAGCCAACAGATATTACTCTGAGCGCGTATTAAATTTTGATTGAGTATCTTAAACCATCACTCGTGAAAGATGTCATGGAAATGCAATATTTAGTTTTTTTTCCATAAATTTTGCAGGGCTTCCTATTAACACAAACTAGCTCGCTCTCCAGTATTAGAATGCAATGCATTTATAATCACCTAGGATCAAGTGTAAGGTTGACTTTGGGTTGGACCCTTCTTTGTTGGGCTTTGGGGTGCTGTTTTTAAAAGAATCTGGGGTTATTTTGGTTTTTGGAACAATTGGATTTTCAGAAACTGTGACATATTTTCAATGTTCTTGAGTTATTTATATATGAATATATATATTTTTTGTCCTTAGCAAAAAGCCAAAGACAATCGAGCAGCACACAGGATCAGCAAAGTTCAGAAGGTTGGTATTGTAGTTGTAGCCTGTGTTAAGAATCTTTGTGTGCATTCTCTTAAGATGGAAAATTGTTTGCAGATGCCTATCCTGCTGCGAAAACATCAACATATAAGGAATGTTTTTATTTCTCTTGTAAGGTGTATCCAGTCCACGGATCATCCATTACTTGTGGGATATTCTCCTTCCCAACAGGAAGTTGCAAGAGGATCACCCACAGCAGAGCTGATATATAGCTCCTCCCCTAACTGCCATATCCAGTCATTCTCTTGCAACTCTCAACAAGCATGGAGGTAGTAAGAGAGAAGTGGTGTAACGTAGTGGTTTTTTTACTTCAATCAAAAGTTTATTTTAAATGGTACCGGAGTTGTACTATTTTGTCCCAGGCAGAAAATAGAAGAAGAATCTGCCTGTGATTTCTATGATCTTAGCAGGTTGTAACTAAGATCCATTGCTGTTCTCACACATGACTGAAGAGAGAGGTAACTTCAGCGGGGGAATGGCGTGCAGGTTATCCTGCTATGAGGTATGTGCAGTTAAAAAGTTTTTTAGAAGATGTGAAATGCTAGAGAATGCTGCTGATACCAGATTTATGTAAGGTAAGCCTGAATACAGTGATTTAATAGCGACTGGTATCATGCTTACTTTCTGAGGTAATACTCTTATAGATTTGCAATATAAAACGTTTGCTGGCATGTTTAAACATTTTTATATATACTTTGGTGATAAAACTTTATTGGGGCCTAGTTTTTTTCCACATGGCTGGCTTAAATTTGCCTAGAAACAGTTTCCTGAGGCTTTCCACTGTGTTACTATGAGTGGGAGGGGCCTAATTAAGCGCTTTTTTGCGCAGTAACTTTTACAGACTCAGACATCCAGCTTCCTCCAGGAGTCCCCTGAATGCAATAGGACCTCTCTCAAGGGATAGGTCCAAATCAAGGGCCAAACAGTCTAATTTTCGTGCCTTTCGAAACTTCAAGGCGAGTGCGGCATCAACTTCCTCTATTGCAAAACAAGAGGGAACTTTTGCCCAGTCCAAGTCGGTCTGGAGACCTAACCAGACCTGGAACAAAGGGAAGCAGGCCAAAAAGCCTGCTGCTTGCCCCTTAGACAGCATGAAGTATCAGCCCCCTATCCGGTAACGGATCTAGTAGGGGGCAGACTTTCGCTCTTCGCCCAGGCTTGGGCAAGAGATGTCCAGGATCCCTGGGATTTGGAAATTGTATCCCAGGGATGTCTTCTGGACTTCAAAGCTTCTCCTCCAAAAGGGAGATTTCACCTTTCACAATTATCTACAAACCAGATAAAGAGAGAGGCATTTTTACACTGTGTTCAAGACCTCCTAGTTATGGGAGTGATCCACCCAGTTCCAAAGGAGGAACAGGGACAAGGATTCTATTCAAATCTGTTTGTGGTTCCCAAAAAAGAGGGAACCTTCAGACCAATCTTAGATCTCAAGATCTTAAACAAATTTCTCAGGGTCCCATCATTCAAGATGGAGACTATTCGTACCATCCTGCCTATGATCCAGGAGGGTCAATACATGACTACAGTGGATTTAAAGGATGCGTATCTTCTCATTCCAATACACAAAGATCATCGGTTTCTCAGGTTTGCCTTCCTAGACAGGCATTACCAGTTTGTAGCTCTTCCATTTGGGTTAGCTACAGCCCCAAGAATATTTACGAAGGTTCTGGGGTCACTTCTGGCGGTCCTAAGGCCGCGGGGAATAGCAGTGGCCCCTTATTTAGACGACATTCTGATACAGGCGTCAAATTTCAAAATTGCCAAGTCTCATACGGACATAGTTCTGGCATTTCTGAGGTCGCATGGGTGGAAAGTGAACGAAGAAAAGAGTTCTCTATCCCCTCACAAGAGTATCCTTTCTGGGAACTCTAATAGATTCTGTAGAAATGAGGATTTACCCGACAGAGACCAGGTTATCAAAACTTCTAAATTCCTGCCGTGTTCTTTATTCCACTCCTCGCCCTTCGGTGGCTCAGTGTATGGAAGTAATCGGCTTAATGGTAGCGGCAATGGACATAGTGCCGTTAGCCCGCCTACATCTCAGACCGCTGCAACTCTGCATGCTCAGCCAGTTGAATGGGGATTACACAGATTTGTCCCCTCTACTAAATCTGGATCAAGAGACCAGGGATTCTCTTCTCTGGTGGCTATCTCGGGTCCATCTGTCCAAAGGTATGATCTTTCGCAGGCCAGATTGGACAATAGTAACTACAGATGCCAGCCTTCTAGGCTGGGGGGCAGTCTTACAGACTCCCTAAAGGCTCAGGGATCGTGGACTCAGGAGGAGACACTCCTTCCGATAAACATTCTGGAACTAAGAGCGATATTCAATGCTCTTCAGGCTTGGCCTCAGCTAGCGACAATGAGGTTCATAAGATTTCAGTCGGACAACATCACGACTGTGGCTTACATCAACCATCAAGGGGGAACAAGGAGTTCCCTAGCGATGTTAGAAGTCTCAAAGATAATTCGCTGGGCAGAGATTCACTCTTGCCACCTATCAGCTATCCATATCCCAGGTGTAGAGAACTGGGAGGCGGATTTTCTAAGTCGACAGACTTTTCATCCGGGGGAGTGGGAACTCCATCCGGAGGTGTTTGCACAATTGATTCATCGTTGGGGCAAACCAGAACTGGATCTCATGGCGTCTCGCCAGAACGCCAAACTTCCTTGTTACGGATCCAGGTCCAGGGACCCCAAGGCAACGCTGATAGATGCTCTAGCAGCGCCTTGGTCCTCCAACCTGGCTTATGTGTTTCCACCGTTTCCTCTGCTCCCTCGTCTGATTGCCAAAATCAAGCAGGAGAGAGCATCGGTGATCTTGATAGCGCCTGCGTGGCCACGCAGGACTTGGTATGCAGATCTGGTGGACATGTCATCCTTTCCACCATGGACTTTGCCGCTGAGACAGGACCTTCTACTTCAAGGTCCTTTCAACCATCCAAATCTAATTTCTCTGAGGCTGACTGCCTGGAGATTGAACGCTTTATTTTATCAAAGCGTGGTTTCTCCGAGTCAGTCATTGACACCTTAATTCAGGCTCGAAAGCCTGTCACCAGGAAAATCTATCATAAGATATGGCGTAAATATCTATTGGTGTTGAATACAAGGGCTACTCATGGAGTAAGGTCAGGATTCCCAGGATATTATCTTTTCTCCAAGAAGGATTGGAGAAAGGATTGTCAGCTAGTTCCTTTAAAGGGACAGATTTCTGCTCTGTCCTTTTGCACAAGCGTCTGGCGGATGTTCCAGACGTTCAGGCATTTTTTCAGGCTTTAGTTAGAATCAAGCCTGTGTTTAAACCTGTTGCTCCACCTTGGAGCTTAAATTTGGTTCTTAAAGTTCTTCAGGGGGTTCCGTTTGAACCTCTTCATTCCATAGATATCAAACTTTTATCTTGGAAAGTTCTTTTTTTGGTAGCTATTTCCTCGGCTCATAGAATTTCAGAGTTATCTGCCTTACATTGTTATTCTCCTTATCTGATCTATCATGCAGATAAGGTAGTTCTGCGTACCAAACCTGGGTTTTTACCTAAGGTGGTATCTAATAAGAGTATCAATCAGGAGATTGTTGTTCCATCATTGTGTCCTAATCCTTCTTCAAAGAAGGAACGTCTATTACACAATCTTGACGTGGTTCGTGCTTTAAAGTATTATTTACAAGCTACTTAAGATTTTAGTCAAACATCTGCTTTGTTTGTTGTCTACTCTGGACAGAGGAGAGGCCAAAAGGCTTCGGCAACTTTCTTTTTGGCTAAGGAGTATAATACGCTTAGCTTATGAGACTGCTGGCCAGCAGCCTCCTGAAAGGATTACAGCTCATTCTACTAGAGCTGTGGCTTCCACATGGGCCTTTAAAAATGAGGCTTCTGTTGAACAGATTTGCAAGGCGGCGACTTGGTCTTCGCTTCATACCTTTTCAAAATTCTATAAATTTGATACTTTTGCTTCTTCGGAGGCTATTTTTGGGAGAAAGGTCTTACAGGCAGTGGTACCTTCCATTTAAGTACCTGCCTTGTCCCTCCCTTTAGCTTCGGTATTGGTATCCCACAAGTAATGGATGATCCGTGGACTGGATACACCTTACAAGAGAACATAATTTATGCTTACCTGATAAATTTATTTCTCTTGTGGTGTATCCAGTCCACGGCCTGCCCTGTCATTTTAAGGCAGGTATTTTTTAATTTTAAACTACAGTCACCACTGCACCCTATGGTTTCTCCTTTCTCTGCTTGTCTTCGGTCGAATGACTAGATATGGCAGTTAGGGGAGGAGCTATATAGCAGCTCTGCTGTGGGTGATCCTCTTGCAACTTCCTGTTGGGAAGGAGAATATCCCACAAGTAATGGATGATCCATGGACTGGATACACCACAAAAGAAATAAATTTATCAGGTAAGCATAAATTTATGTTTTTCATCTGCAAACCCTTAATATCTTAAAAAGCATTTGGGCACTAGTTATTATTGAGGATATTTCAGTTAAATGTTGGGGTCCTGTATATTTGCTGCTTATAATTATTTTGAAGTTTAAAACGTATTCATTCCCTAAATGTTTAATTTTTGTTGATGGACAAAATGTAATTTCTTTCATGTAATTGGCCAGAGTCCATGAGCTAGTGACGTATGGGATATACATTCCTACCAGGAGGGGCAAAGTTTCCCAAACCTCAAAATGCCTATAAATACACCCCTCACCACACCCACAATTCAGTTTTACAAACTTTGCCTCCGATGGAGGTGGTGAAGTAAGTTTGTGCTAGATTCTACGTTGATATGCGCTCCGCAGCAAGTTGGAGCCCGGTTTTCCTCTCAGCGTGCAGTGAATGTCAGAGGGATGTGAGGAGAGTATGATCTCCTTCTACGGGGTCTATTTCATAGGTTCTCTGTTATCGGTCGTAGAGATTCATCTCTTACCTCCCTTTTCAGATCGACGATATACTCTTATATATACCATTACCTCTGCTGATTCTCGTTTCAGTACTGGTTTGGCTTTCTACAAACATGTAGATGAGTGTCCTGGGGTAAGTAAATCTTATTTTCTGTGACACTCTAAGCTATGGTTGGGCACTTTGAATACATATATTTAGAACTTTATAAACAAACATTTATTTGCCTTGACTCAGAATGTTCAACTTTCCTTATTTTTCAGACAGTCAGTTTCATATTTGGGATAATGCATTTGATTTAATCATTTTTTCTTACCTTCAAAAATTTGACTTTTTCCCTGTGGGCTGTTAGGCTCGCGGGGGCTGAAAATGCTTCATTTTATTGCGTCATTCTTGGCGCTGACTTTTTTGGCGCAAAAATTCTTTTTCCGTTTCCGGCGTCATACGTGTCGCCGGAAGTTGCGTCATTTTTTGACGTTATTTTGCGCCAAAAATGTCGGCGTTCCGGATGTGGCGTCATTTTTGGCGCCAAAAGCATTTAGGCGCCAAATAATGTGGGCGTCTTATTTGGTGCTAAAAAATATGGGCGTCTCTTTTGTTTCCACATTATTTAAGTCTCATTTTTCATTGCTTCTGGTTGCTAGAAGCTTGTTCTTTGGCATTTTTTCCCATTCCTGAAACTGTCATTTAAGGAATTTGATCAATTTTGCTTTATATGTTGTTTTTTCTCTTACATATTGCAAGATGTCTCACGTTGCATCTGAGTCAGAAGATACTACAGGAAAATCGCTGTCTAGTGCTGGATCTACCAAAGCTAAGTGTATCTGCTGTAAACTTTTGGTAGCTATTTCTCCGGCTGTTGTTTGTATTAATTGTCATGACAAACTTGTTAATGCAGATAATATTTCCTTTAGTAAAGTACCATTGTCTGTTGCAGTTCCTTCAACATCTAAGGTGCAGAATGTTCCTGATAACATAAGAGATTTTGTTTCTGAATCCATCAAGAAGGCTATGTCTGTTATTTCTCCTTCTAGTAAACGTAAAAAATCTTTTAAAACTCCTCTCCCTACAGATGAATTTTTAAATGAACATCATCATTCTGATTCTGATGATTCTTCTGGTTCAGAGGATTCTGTTTCAGAGATTGATGCTGATAAATCTTCATATTTATTTAAAATGGAATTTATTCGTTCTTTACTTAAAGAAGTACTAATTGCTTTAGAAATAGAGGATTCTGGTCCTCTTGATACTAATTCTAAACGTTTAGATAAGGTATTTAAATCTCCTGTGGTTATTCCAGAATTTTTTCCTGTTCCTAATGCTATTTCTGCAGTAATTTCCAAAGAATGGGATAAATTGGGTAATTCATTTACTCCTTCTAAACGTTTTAAGCAATTATATCCTGTACCGTCTGACAGGTTAGAATTTTGGGACAAAATCCCTAAAGTTGATGGGGCTATTTCTACCCTTGCTAAACGTACTACCATTCCTACGTCAGATGGTACTTCGTTTAAAGATCCTTTAGATAGGAAATTGAATCCTTTCTAAGAAAAGCTTATCTGTGTTCAGGTAATCTTCTTAGACCTGCTATATCATTGGCTGATGTTGCTGCAGCTTCAACTTTTTGGTTGGAAACTTTAGCGCAACAAGTAACAAATCATGATTCTCATGATATTATTATTCTTCTTCAGCATGCTAATAATTTTATCTGTGATGCCATTTTTGATATTATCAGAGTTGATGTCAGGTTTATGTCTCTAGCTATTTTAGCTAGAAGAGCTTTATGGCTTAAGACTTGGAATGCTGATATGGCTTCTAAATCAACTCTACTTTCCATTTCTTTCCAGGGTAACAAATTATTTGGTTCTCAGTTGGATTCTATTATCTCAACTGTTACTGGTGGGAAAGGAACTTTTTTACCACAGGATAAAAAATCTAAGGGTAAAAACAGGGCTAATAATCGTTTTCGTTCCTTTCATTTCAACAAAGAACAAAAGCCTGATCCTTCATCCTCAGGAGCAGTTTCAGTTTGGAAACCATCTCCAGTCTGGAATAAATCCAAGCCTGCTAGAAAGGCAAAGCCTGCTTCTAAGTCCACATGAAGGTGCGGCCCTCATTCCAGCTCAGCTGGTAGGGGGCAGGTTACGTTTTTTCAAAGAAATTTGGATCAATTCTGTTCACAATCTTTGGATTCAGAACATTGTTTCAGAAGGGTACAGAATTGGTTTCAAGATGAGACCTCCTGCAAAGAGATTTTTTTCTTTCCCGTGTCCCAGTAAATCCAGTGAAAGCTCAAGCATTTCTGAATTGTGTTTCAGATCTAGAGTTGGCTGGAGTAATTATGCCAGTTCCAGTTCCGGAACAGGGGATGGGGTTTTATTCAAATCTCTTCATTGTACCAAAGAAGGAGAATTCCTTCAGACCAGTTCTGGATCTAAAAATATTGAATCGTTATGTAAGGATACCAACGTTCAAGATGGTAACTGTAAGGACTATCTTGCCTTTTGTTCAGCAAGGGAATTATATGTCCACAATAGATTTACAGGATGCATATCTGCATATTCCGATTCATCCAGATCATTATCAGTTCCTGAGATTCTCTTTTCTGGACAAGCATTACCAGTTTGTGGCTCTACCGTTCGGCCTAGCTACAGCTCCAAGAATTTTTACAAAGGTTCTCGGTGCCCTTCTGTCTGTAATCAGAGAACAGGGTATTGTGGTATTTCCTTATTTGGACGATATCTTGGTACTTGCTCAGTCTTTACATTTAGCAGAATCTCATACGAATCGACTTGTGTTGTTTCTTCAAAATCATGGTTGGAGGATCAATTTACCAAAAAGTTCATTGATTCCTCAGACAAGGGTAACCTTTCTGGGTTTCCGGATAGATTCAGTGTCCATGACTCTGTCTTTAACAGACAAGAGACGTCTAAAATTGATTTCAGCTTGTCGAAACCTTCAGTCACAATCATTCCCTTCGGTAGCCTTATGCATGGAAATTCTAGGTCTTATGACTGCTGCATCGGACGCGATCCCCTTTGCTCGTTTTCACATGCGACCTCTTCAGCTCTGTATGCTGAATAAATGGTGCAAGGATTACACAAAGATATCTCAATTAATATCTTTAAAACCGATTGTTCGACACTCTCTAACGTGGTGGACAGATCACCATCGTTTAATTCAGGGGGCTTCTTTTGTGCTTCCGACCTGGACTGTAATTTCAACAGATGCAAGTCTCACAGGTTGGGGAGCTGTGTGGGGATCTCTGACGGCACAAGGAGTTTGGGAATCTCAGGAGGTGAGATTACCGATCAATATTTTGGAACTCCGTGCAATTTTCAGAGCTCTTCAGTTTTGGCCTCTTCTGAAGAGAGAATCGTTCATTTGTTTTCAGACAGACAATGTCACAACTGTGGCATACATCAATCATCAAGGAGGGACTCACAGTCCTCTGGCTATGAAAGAAGTATCTCGAATTTTGGTTTGGGCGGAATCCAGCTCCTGTCTAATCTCTGCGGTTCATATCCCAGGTGTAGACAATTGGGAAGCGGATTATCTCAGTCGCCAAACGTTGCATCCGGGCGAATGGTCTCTTCACCCAGAGGTATTTCTTCAGATTGTTCAAAGGTGGGAACTTCCAGAAATAGATCTGATGGCGTCTCATCTAAACAAGAAACTTCCCAGATATCTGTCCAGATCCCGGGATCCTCAGGCGGAAGCAGTGGATGCATTATCACTTCCTTGGAAGTATCATCCTGCCTATATCTTTCCGCCTCTAGTTCTTCTTCCAAGAGTAATCTCCAAGATTCTGAAGGAATGCTCGTTTGTTCTGCTGGTAGCTCCGGCATGGCCTCACAGGTTTTGGTATGCGGATTTTGTCCGGATGGCCTCTTGCCAACCGTGGACTCTTCCGTTAAGACCAGACCTTCTGTCACAAGGTCCTTTTTTCCATCAGGATCTGAAATCCTTAAATTTAAAGGTATGGAGATTGAATGCTTGATTCTTGGTCAAAGAGGTTTCTCTGACTCTGTGATTAATACTATGTTACAGGCTCGTAAATCTGTATCTAGAGAGATATATTATAGAGTCTGGAAGACTTATATTTCTTGGTGTCTTTCTCATCATTTTTCTTGGCATTCTTTTAGAATACCGAGAATTTTACAGTTTCTTCAGGATGGTTTAGATAAGGGTTTGTCTGCAAGTTCCTTGAAAGGACAAATCTCTGCTCTTTCTGTTCTTTTCCACAGAAAGATTGCTATTCTTCCTGATATTCATTGTTTTGTACAAGCTTTGGTTCGTATAAAACCTGTCATTAAGTCTATTTCTCCTCCTTGGAGTTTGAATTTGGTTCTGGGAACTCTCCAAGCTCCTCCCTTTGAACCTATGCATTCATTGGACATTAAATTACTTTCTTGGAAAGTTTTGTTCCTTTTGGCCATCTCTTCTGCCAGAAGAGTTTCTGAATTATCTGCTCTTTCTTGTGAGTCTCCTTTTCTGATTTTTCATCAGGATAAGGCGGTGTTGCGAACTTCTTTTGAATTTTTACCTAAAGTTGTGAATTCCAACAACATTAGTAGAGAAATTGTGGTTCCTTCATTATGTCCTAATCCTAAGAATTCTAAGGAGAAATCATTGCATTCTTTGGATGTTGTTAGAGCTTTGAAATATTATGTTGAAGCTACTAAATCTTTCCGAAAGACTTCTAGTCTATTTGTTATCTTTTCCGGTTCTAGAAAAGGCCAGAAAGCTTCTATTTCTTTGGCATCTTGGTTGAAATCTTTAATTAATCTTGCCTATGTTGAGTCGGGTAAAACTCCGCCTCAGAGGATTACAGCTCATTCTACCAGGTCAGTTTCTACTTCCTGGGCGTTTAGGAATGAAGCTTCGGTTGATCAGATTTGCAAAGCAGCAACTTGGTCCTCTTTGCATACTTTTACTAAATTCTACCTTTTTGATGTATTTTCTTCTTCTGAAGCAGTTTTTGGTAGAAAAGTACTTCAGGCTGCGGTTTCAGTCTGAATCTTCTGCTTATGTTTTTCATTAAACTTTATTTTGGGTGTGGATTATTTTCAGCGGGAATTGGCTGTCTTTATTTTATCCCTCCCTCTCTAGTGACTCTTGTGTGGAAAGATCCACATCTTGGGTAATCATTATCCCATACGTCACTAGCTCATGGACTCTTGCTAATTACATGAAAGAAAACATAATTTATGTAAGAACTTACCTGATAAATTCATTTCTTTCACTTTAGCAAGAGTCCATGAGGCCCGCCCTTTTTTTGTGGTGGTTATGATTTTTGTATAAAGCACAATTATTCCAATTCCTTATTTTATATTCTTTCGCACTTTTTTATCACCCCACTTCTTGGCTATTCGTTAAACTGAATTGTGGGTGTGGTTAGGGGTGTATTTATAGGCATTTTGAGGTTTGGGAAACTTTGCCCCTCCTGGTAGGAATGTATATCCCATACGTCACTAGCTCATGGACTCTTGCTAATATGAAAGAAATGAATTTATCAGGTAAGTTCTTACATAAATTATGTTTTCTGATTTCTACTATACAGGTGGTGAGAGTCCCACGATCCATTACTACTGGGAATTACTCTTCCTTACCACAAGAGCTCTATAAAATCCCTCCCACCTCACATGTACCTAAGTCTTTACTTTGCCTCTTGGTCGAAGAATAAAGATGTGCATTTGATTCTTCAGAGAGAGGCGTTCTCAGTCTATATTGATGCCCGGTTTTCCCTCAGAGTATAGTGGTTCCTTATTTCGTCTCATGGGAAACCTATCACAGACCCTCCATATTTGGTCGCAGGGACTTTTTTTGCCTCCTTGTATAGTATATACAATATACTTTTATTCCATAACCTCTGCTGATATGTTTCAGTACTGGTTTGTACCTGTAATTGGTGTTTTTTTATTTTTTTTATTTTTTTATTTTTTTTTTAAAAAAAAGCTACTTTAAGAGATAGTTAGTTGTTTCCATTCCTCAAGAGCTTTTTTTTTTTTTTTTAACGGACTATTGAAACATAAAAGGTTGTAAATTACAATATGGGAGATGCAGCTCCCTCTTGGAATGACAAGGTCAGTTACATTTTTACAAGTTAATAGTAGGTAAACATGAAATAAACAAAGATACCCTCCCTCCGATTTCAGAAGAATAACAGGAAATATACGTAGGGGTGAGTAGCTAGGTAGAGGGGGGAAAGGGTGTTAAAGGGAGTGGGGGAGAAAGAAAAGAAAGTTGCTCAGTTATTTAACTCATATCACATCTACCCGATTGAATGTACACTGCTCTTGGATATTATAGTGTTTTCGATTCCAGTTTATGGGATGTGTTTTTAAGTTAATGCTCCCACATGTCTGACATTTCTGCGTATATGTCCATCTTATTATTTTTGATATAGTAGTATTCCTCAAGTACCAGGAACTCAGAGACCCTATGGGCCCACATTTCCAGAGTTGGGGCCATTTTGCTTTTCCAATTCTTCGCTATTAAGAATTTTATACTGTTTGTCATTACATTGAATAGTTGTTTATGGGGTTTGTGCTTAATTTTGGGCGGCTTGCACAACAGCCAAATCGATGGGTCCAAAAAGGAATTGGGTTTCTAAAATCAATTCTTTTTCTGCTTTGATTAATCTCCAAAAGGTTTGGACTGAATTGCCACCACATATGAGCCATGCTGCTGCCTCTATGGCCACATCTCCAGCATTGATTAGATCTGAGGTGGTATAAGATTCCTCAAGAGCTTTTTAACCCTTTTTTGTCGGGGTTAACGTGTCTACATCAGAACAACTGTTCCGATGTAAACAAATTGAAATCTCGCGATTGTGCACGTGATCATGATATTTCAATGATGAGATCGCGTTAGGGGGCAATCCCTATGATGCTAGGCACGCCCTCCAGACCGCGATCCCATCAGGGAAGCGCCAGTAGCTTCAGGTAAGCCAAGTGGTTAGGATGTTTTATTCCGTCCTTCGGTGCTTAAAGCCCAGCAAAATTTAGACGGAATACAACGCCCTAACAGCGTTAAAAGGTTAAAGGGTTATAGTGTTTATTGCTTTGCATTGTCAATGCTGTAATGGAGTTGTCTGATTGTCCCTAAATCTACCTTGGAAGCAGAGTCTCCTGAACACTTTCCTACTATGATTAAGTGTTGTCATTGTAAAGAAGCTGAGGTCTCTCCTCCAGCTTATTTGTGGGATTCATGTTTAAAAATGTTAATGCATTCAAACCAACCAATTGCTGCTTCTGTTGGTATTACTGCTTCTTCTGTTTGTTCATTACAGGAGAATGCTACTGTTTTACCAACCAGTGTGAAGAATCTCATCAAAGTAGCTTTTTCTGAAACACTGGCTGCTCTCCTGCCTTCATGTAAACTTAAAGGGTCAGTTCAGAATTTACCTTTTATTAGTACCATATTTCCTGAAGCCTGTGATACTGTTGTGTCTTCAGAAGGTTAGATTTCATCTGGTGACGAGTCTTCTTCTGATGTTGAACCTGATACTTCCTCTTTTTTTTTAATAAAATTTAACATATTCATTCTCTTTTGGAAGAGGTTTTACGTCAGTGGTTAAAGATTCTAAGGTTTCTGAAGATAAGCCTTGTAATAGTTTACATTCATTTTTCAAACATTCTTAGGTATTTTCTATCCCTGATGCTGTTTGACATGATTTCTAGGGAATGGTCTAAGCCATGTAATTAATTTAATCCTTCTGCAAGGTTTAAAAAGTTATATAGTTTACCTGATGCTAATGTTGAATTGTGGGGAACTGTTCCTAAAGTTGACAGGGCTATTTCCACTCTGGCTAAGCAGAAATAAATTCCTGCCTAGTCTCTGTGATTCATATTCTAAATGAACTGGGAAGCAGACATTTTCAGTCGTCAATCTCTACATCCAGGGGAGTGGTCTCTTCACGAGGATGTGTTCAATCAGATTGTGGGTCTCCCAGAGATAGGTATAATGGCTTCTTGTTTGATCAACAAACTTCCCATGTACTTTGCGAGGTCCAAGGACCCTCATGCAGAGTTTGTGGATGATGTAGTAGCTCCTTGGTCATTCCAGCTTGCTTATTTGTTTCCTCCTCTGGTACTCTTCCCAGAGTGATTTCAAAGATAAGCCTAGAGAAATCTTCAGTAATTTTGATTGCCCCAGCTTGGCCTTGCAGGCTTTGGTATGTAGAACTTCTTTTTTTTTTTTTAAAGATGTCCAGCTGCCCTCCTTGGCCTCTTCCTCTTCGGTCTGACCTTTTGTCTCAAGATCCGTTTTTTCCATCTGGATTTCAGGTCTCTAAACTTGATGGCATGGAAATTGAATGGTTAGTTCTTAGATATAGCAAATTCTCTAATTCGGTGGTTGAAACCTTAATTTAGGTTCGTAAGCCTGTAACTAGGAAGACTTATCATAAGGTCTGGAAGGCTTTATTTCTTGGTGTATAGATCATGGGATTTTCCTGGTATTTTTTTAGAATTCCTAGGATTTTTCAGTTCTTACAGGATGGTCTGGATAAGGGTCTATCTGCCAGTTATCTTTAGCGGCAGATTTCTTCCCTTTAAGTTTTATTTCTTAGGATAATTTTCTTTCCTAAGACATGGATAGTCCACAACGTCATTCCAATTACTAGTGGGATATTCACTCCTGGCCAGCAGGAGGAGGCAAAGAGCACCACAGCAAAGCTGTTAAAGGGACACTCAAGTCAAAATTAAACATTCAGACATATCATGCAATTTTATACAACTTTCCAATTTGCTTCCATTAACAAAATGTGCATTTGTGATTGGCTGATGGCTGTCACATGATACAGGGGGAGTGGAAATAGACATAACTGCAATGTATTTAAAAAAAAATCTACTAATTTGAAGTTCAGACTAAGTGCTATTGCATTGTCTTCTTATCATGCATTTGTTGATTATGTAAATCTACTGTATTGACTGGTCCTTTAAGTGTCACTTCACTTACCCATAACCCCCAGTCATTCTCTTTGCCTCTATCAATGGATATCTTCTGCTAGAAGAGTTTCTGAACTCTCAGCTTTGCAGTGTGATTCGCCTTTCCTTATTTTTCATGTGGATAAGGCTGTCCTTCGTACTAAATTAGGGTTTCTCCCTAAGGTGGTTTCGGATAGAAATATTAATCAGGAAATTGTTGTTCCGTCTTTGTCCTAAACCTTCTCATAAGGAATGTCTGTTGCACAACTTGGATGTGGTGCGCTCCCTAAAATTCTACCTAGGGGCTACTAAGTATTTTCGCCAATCATCTGCCCTGTTTGTTTCTCTGGAAAGTGTAAAGAAGGCTACTGCTACTACTTTCCCTCTGGTTGAGAAGTATGATTTGTTTTGCTTACGAGACTGCTGGTCAGCTGCCTCCTGAGAGAATTACAGCTCCTTCCACTAGGGCTGTCTCCTCTTCGTGGGCTTTCAAAAATGAAGATTCTGTGGAACAGATTTGCAAGGCTGCAACTTGGTCCTTTCTGCATAGATTTTTCCAAATTCTACAAATTTGATACTTTTGCCTCGGCTGAGGCTTCTTTTGGGAGAAAGGTTCTTCAAGTGGTGGTGCCTTCTGTTTAGGCCTGCCTGTCTTGTTCTCCCTCCCTATTCATTCTGTGTCCTCTAGCTTTGGTATTGGTTCCCACTAGTAATTGGAATGATGTTGTGGGCTCTCCATGTCTTAGGAAAGAAAATGGAATTTATGCTTACCTGATACATTTCTTTCTTTTCAGACCTGGACAGTCGACAACCCCACCCTTCAGATTAGACATTTTTTATTAAAGGAACAGTAAACACAGTAGATTTGCATAATCAACAAATGCAAGAAAACATGACAATACAATAGTATTTACTGATTTCAAATAAGTAGTAGATTTTTTTCTAACCATTTTCAAACTTATGTATATTTCCATTCCCCCTGTACCATGTGATAGCAATCAGCCAATCACAAATGCATATACGTAGTGTCTGTGAATTCTTGCACATGCTCAGTAGGAGCTGGTGACTCAAAAAGTGTAAATATAAAAGAATGTGCACATTTTTTTTTAATGGAAGTAAATTGGAAAGTTGTTTAAAATTACAGGCTTTATCTGAGTCATGAAAATTTAATTTCTCCAACATAGGTGTGTCCGGTCCACGGCGTCATCCTTACTTGTGGGATATTCTCTTCCCCAACAGGAAATGGCAAAGAGCCCAGCAAAGCTGGTCACATGATCCCTCCTAGGCTCCGCCTTCCCCAGTCATTCTCTTTGCCGTTGCACAGGCAACATCTCCACGGAGATGGCTCAGAGTTTTTTGGTGTTTAAATGTAGTTTTTATTCTTCTATCAAGAGTTTGTTATTTTAAAATAGTGCTGGTATGTACTATTTACTCTGAAACAGAAAAGAGATGAAGATTTCTGTTTGTAAGAGGAAAATGATTTTAGCAACCGTTACTAAAATCGATGGCTGTTTCCACACAGGACTGTTGAGAGGAATTAACTTCAGTTGGGGGAAACAGTGAGCAGACTTTGGCTGCTTGAGGTATGACACATTTCTAACAAGACTTGGTAATGCTGGAAGCTGTCATTTTCCCTATGGGATCCGGTAAGCCATTTTCTTAATTTTCAATATAAGAATAAAAGGGCTTCACAAGGGCTTTAAAGACTGGTAGACATTTTTCTGGGCCAAAACGATTACTTTATAAGCATATTTAATGGTTTATAACTTTGGAGAGTTATTTTAATCTTGGGAATTTTGTTAAAAAAACGGCAGGCACTGTATTGGACACCTTTTTCACTGGGGGCCTTTTCTAGTCATAGGCAGAGCCTCATTTTCGTGCCACTAATGCGCAGTTGTTTTTGAGAAGCAAGGCATGCAGATGCATGTGTGAGGAGCTCAGATCCACTGAAAAAGCTTATTGAAGGCGTCATTTGGTATCGTATTCCCCTCTGGGCTTGGTTGGGTCTCAGCAAAGCAGATACCAGGGACTGTATAGGGGTTAAATGTAAAAATGGCTCCGGTTCCGTTATTTTAAGAGTTAAAGCTTTCAAATTTGGTGTGCAATACTTTTAAGGCTTTATGACACTGTGGTGAAATTTTGGTGAATTTTGAACATTTCCTTCATACTTTTGCGAATATTCAGTAAAAAAGTGTGTTCAGTTTAAAATTTAAAGAGACAGTAACGGTTTTATTTTAAAACGTTTTTTGTGCTTTGTTATCAAGTTTATGCCTATTAACATGTCTGAACTATCAGATAGACGATGTTCGGTATGTTCGGAAGCCAAGGTTCCTCTCCATTTAAATATATGTGATGATTGTGACAAACAAAGTAGGGACAATGATGCCACTGATAATAATGTTGCCCAAAATGATTCCTTAAGTGAGGGGAGTAAGCATGGTACTTCATCATCTCCTATGTCTACACCAGTCTTGCCCACTCAGGAGGTCCCTAGTGCATCTAGTGCGCCAATCCTCCTTACTATGCAACAATTAACGGCTGTAATGGATAATTCTATTAAAAACATTTTAGCCAAAATGCCCACTTATCAGCGAAAGCGCGACTGCTCTGTTTTAGATACTGAAGAGCATGAGGACGCTGATGATAATGGTTCTGACATGCCCTTACACCAGTCTGAAGGGGCTAGGGAGGTTTTGTCTGAGGGAGAAATTTCAGATTCAGGAAAAATTTCTCAACAAGCTGAACCTGACGTTATTACATTTAAATTTAAATTGGAACATCTCCGCGCTCTGCTTAAGGAGGTGTTATCTACTCTGGATGATTGTGACAATTTGGTCATTCCAGAGAAATTATGTAAGATGGACAGGTTCCTAGAGGTCCCGGTGCCCCCCGAAGCTTTTCCTATACCCAAGCGGGTGGCGGACATTGTAAATAAAGAATGGGAAAGGCCCGGCATACCTTTTGTCCCTCCCCCTATATTTAAGAAATTATTTCCTATGGTCGACCCCAGGAAGGACTTATGGCAGACAGTCCCCAAGGTCGAGGGGGCGGTTTCTACTCTAAACAAATGCACCACTATCCCTATAGAAGATAGTTGTGCTTTCAAAGATCCTATGGATAAAAAATTAGAGGGTTTGCTTAAAAAGATATTTGTTCAGCAAGGTTACCTTCTACAACCAATTTCATGCATTGTTCCTGTCACTACAGCAGCGTGTTTCTGGTTCGAGGAACTAGAAAAGTCGCTCAATCAAGCATCTTCTTATGAGGAGGTTATGGACAGAGTTCAAGCACTTAAGTTGGCTAACTCTTTTTTACCTTAGACGCCACTTTGCAATTAGCTAGATTAGCGGCGAAAAATTCAGGTTTTGCTATTGTGGCGCGCAGAGCGCTTTGGCTGAAGTCCTGGTCAGCGGATGTGTCCTCCAAGAACAGATTGCTTAACATCCCTTTCAAGGGGAAAACGCTGTTTGGCCCTGACTTGAAAGAGATTATTTCAGACATCACTGGGGGAAAGGGCCACGCCCTTCCGCAGGATAGGTCTTTTAAGGCTAAGAATAAAACTAATTTTCGTCCCTTTCGCAGAAACGGACCAGCCTCAAATTCTACATCCTCTAAGCAAGAGGGTAATTCTTCTCAAACCAAGCCAGCCTGGAGACCGATGCAAGGCTGGAACAAAGGTAAGCAGGCCAAGAAGCCCGCTACCAAGACAGCATGAGATGCTGGCCCCCGATCCGGGACCGGATCTGGTGGGGGGCAGACTCTCTCTCTTCGCTCAGGCTTGGGCAAGAGATGTTCAGGATCCTTGGGCGCTAGAAATAGTTTCTCAAGGTTATCTCCTGGAATTCAAGGAACTACCCCCAAGGGGAAGGTTCCACAGGTCTCAATTGTCTTCAGACCAAATAAAAAGACAGGCATTCTTACATTGTGTAGAAGACCTGTTAAAAATGGGAGTGATTCATCCTGTTCCATTAGGAGAACAAGGGATGGGGTTTTACTCCAATCTGTTCATAGTTCCCAAAAAAGAGGGAACATTCAGGCCAATTTTGGATCTCAAGATCCTAAACAAATTTCTCAAGGTCCCATCGTTCAAGATGGAAACCATTCGGACAATTCTTCCTACCATCCAGGAAGGTCAATTCATGACCACGGTGGATTTAAAGGATGCGTATCTACATATTCCTATCCACAAGGAACATCATCGGTTCCTAAGATTCGCCTTTCTGGACAAGCATTACCAGTTTGTGGCACTTCCATTCGGACTAGCCACTGCTCCAAGAATTTTCACAAAGGTACTAGGGTCCCTTCTAGCGGTGCTAAGGCCAAGGGGCATTGCAGTAGTACCCTACTTGGACGACATACTGATTCAAGCGTCGTCTCTGCCACAAGCAAAGGCTCATACGGACATTGTCCTAGCCTTTCTCAGATCTCACGGGTGGAAAGTGAACGTAGAAAAAAGTTCTCTATTCCCGTCAACAAGAGTTCCCTTCTTGGGAACAATAATAGATTCCTTGGAAATGAAGATTTTTCTGACAGAAGCCAGAAAATCAAAACTTCTAAGCTCTTGTCAAGTACTTCATTCTGTTCTTCTTCCTTCCATAGCGCAGTGCATGGAAGTAATAGGTTTGATGGTTGCGGCAATGGACATAGTTCCTTTTGCGCAAATTCATCTAAGACCATTACAACTGTGCATGCTCAGACAGTGGAATGGGGATTATACAGATTTGTCCCCGACGATCCAAGTAGATCAGAGGACCAGAGATTCACTCCGTTGGTGGCTGACCCTGGACAACCTGTCCCAAGGGATGAGCTTCAGAAGACCAGAGTGGGTCATTGTAACGACCGACGCCAGCCTGGTGGGCTGGGGCGCGGTCTGGAAACACCTGAAAGCTCAGGGTCTATGGTCTCGGGAAGAATCTCTTCTCCCGATAAACATTCTGGAACTGAGAGCGATATTCAATGCTCTCAAGGCTTGGCCTCAACTAGCAAAGGCCAAATTCATAAGGTTTCAATCAGACAACATGACGACTGTTGCATATATCAACCATCAGGGGGGAACAAGGAGTTCCCTGGCGATGGAAGAAGTGACCAAAGTAATTCAATGGGCGGAGCTTCACTCCTGCCACTTGTCTGCAATCCACATCCCAGGAGTGGTAAATTGGGAAGCGGATTTTCTGAGTCGTCAGACATTTCATCCGGGGGAGTGGGAACTCCATCCGGAAATCTTTGCCCAAATAACTCAATTATGGGGCATTCCAGACATGGATCTGATGGCGTCTCGTCAGAACTTCAAGGTTCCTTGCTACGGGTCCAGATCCAGGGATCCCAAGGCGACTCTAGTAGATGCACTAGTAGCGCCCTGGACCTTCAACCTAGCTTATGTGTTCCCACCGTTTCCTCTCATTCCCAGGCTGGTAGCCAGGATCAATCAGGAGAGGGCTTCGGTGATCTTGATAGCTCCTGCCTGGCCACGCAGAACTTGGTATGCAGACCTGGTGAATATGTCATCGGCTCCACCATGGAAGCTACCTTTGAGACGGGACCTTCTTGTTCAAGGTCCGTTCGAACACCCGAATCTGGCATCACTCCAACTGACTGCTTGGAGATTGAACGCTTGATTTTATCAAAGCGTGGGTTCTCAGATTCTGTCATTGATACTCTTATTCAGGCTAGAAAGCCTGTAACTAGAAAAATTTACCATAAAGTATGGAAGAAATATATCTGTTGGTGCGAATCGAAAGGATTCCCATGGAACAGGGTAAAAATTCCTAAGATTCTATCCTTTCTACAAGAGGGTTTGGAGAAAGGATTATCTGCAAGTTCTTTGAAGGGACAGATTTCTGCTTTATCTGTTTTACTTCACAAGAAGCTGGCGGCTGTGCCAGATGTTCAGGCTTTTGTTCAGGCTCTGGTTAGAATCAAGCCTGTTTACAAACCTTTGACTCCTCCTTGGAGTCTCAATTTAGTTCTTTCAGTTCTTCAAGGGGTTCCGTTTGAACCCTTACATTCCGTAGATATTAAGTTATTATCTTGGAAAGTTTTGTTTTTGGTTGCAATTTCTTCTGCTAGAAGAGTTTCAGAGTTATCTGCTCTGCAGTGTTCTCCTCCTTATCTGGTGTTCCATGCAGATAAGGTGGTTTTGCGTACTAAACCTGGTTTTCTTCCGAAAGTTGTTTCTAACAAAAATATTAACCAGGAGATAGTTGTGCCTTCTTTGTGTCCGAATCCAGTTTCAAAGAAGGAACGTTTGTTGCACAATTTGGATGTAGTTCGTGCTCTAAAATTCTATTTAGAGGCTACAAAGGATTTCAGATAAACATCTTCCTTGTTTGTTTATTCTGGTAAAAGGAGAGGTCAAAAAGCAACTTCTACCTCTCTCTCTTTTTGGCTTAAAAGCATCATCAGATTGGCTTATGAGACTGCCGGACGGCAGCCTCCTGAAAGAATCACAGCTCATTCCACTAGGGCTGTGGCTTCCACATGGGCCTTCAAGAACGAGGCTTCTGTTGATCAGATATGTAAGGCAGCGACTTGGTCTTCACTGCACACTTTTACCAAATTTTACAAATTTGATACTTTTGCTTCTTCTGAGGCTATTTTTGGGAGAAAGATTTTGCAAACCGTGGTGCCTTCCATCTAGGTGACCTGATTTGCTCCCTCCCATCATCCGTGTCCTAAAGCTTTGGTATTGGTTCCCACAAGTAAGGATGACGCCGTGGACCGGACACACCTATGTTGGAGAAAACAGAATTTATGTTTACCTGATAAATTACTTTCTCCAACGGTGTGTCCGGCCCACGGCCCGCCCTGGTTTTTTAATCAGGTCTGATGATTTATTTTCTCTAACTACAGTCACCACGGTATCATATGATTTCTCCTATGCAAATATTCCTCCTTTACGTCGGTCGAATGACTGGGGAAGGCGGAGCCTAGGAGGGATCATGTGACCAGCTTTGCTGGGCTCTTTGCCATTTCCTGTTGGGGAAGAGAATATCCCACAAGTAAGGATGACGCCGTGGACCGGACACACCGTTGGAGAAAGTAATTTATCAGGTAAACATAAATTCTGTTTTTTCCTGAGTGTCCCTTTAAATCTCAGGCACCTCTACACCTTTGTGTTATCTTCTTTTTCCAATTCTCTTCGGCTGAATGACTGGGGGTATGGGTAAGGGAAGTGACACGTAACAGCTTTGCTGTGGTGCTCTTTGCCTCCTCCTTCTGGCCAGGAGTGAATATCCCACTAGTAATTGGAATGACGTTGTGGACTCTCCATGTTGTGGACTCTGACTGTTTATTATCTATTGTCTTGCATTTAGCATTGTGTTAGGCTAAATCTTAAATAACGCCCTGTGCCTGAACACAGTGCTATCTATATGGCTCACGTGTACTTTCTGTCTCTTTGTGTTGAAAAGAGATTTAAAAAGCATGTGATAAGAGGCAGCCCTCAAGTGCTTAGAAATTAGCATACGAGTCTGCCTAGGTTTAGTTTCAACTAAGAATACCAAGAGAAAAGGCAAATTTGATGATAAAAGTAAATTGGAAAGTTGATTAAAATTTCAAGTGCAATCTGAATAATAAAAGTTTAATTTTGACTAGACTGTCCATTTAAGCCTGTGATAAGCTATAACTTCTCCATGGAATCTTGACCTAGTGTTTTAAGGAGTTTGCTGGCTTCTTTTTGAACCTATGCATAAGGTAGATATTAAACTGCTCTCTTAAGGTTTTTATTCATTTTGGCTATCTCTTCGGCTAGAAGAGTTTAAGAGTTATCTGCTCTTTCTTGTGATTCTACTTAACTTGTTTTTTTTTTATCAATATTAAGGGAGTTTTACAGACTACTTTTGATCTTTTTTCCTAGTTTTATTTCTTTAGACATTAGCAGAAAAAATTATTGTCCCCATCCTAAAAATGCTTAAAGATATTTCATAATTTAGATGTTAGAGCATTGAACTATTATATTGATGCTACTAAGGATTTTATAAAGACTTTCAAGCTTGTTCATTCACTTTTCTGGTACAAGGAAAGGACAAAGTCTCTGCTGTTTCTTTGGCCTCTTGGTTGAAACTCTTGATTCACAAGGCTTACTTGGAGGTAGGTCAGCCTCCACTGCAATGGATTTCTGCTCATTTTGCTAGGTCAGTCGCCATTTCTTGGGCTTTCAAGAATGAGATTTCAGTTGACCAGACTTGCAAAGCAGCTATTTGGTCTTCTTTGCATACTAAATTCTACCATTTTTATGTTTTTGCTTCTTCTGAGGCAGCCTTTGCAGTTTTCTCAGCTTGATTTTCTCTTGCCTAATTTAATTTCTTTTTTTTTTTTACGTTTTTGTAGGGTTTTGGATTTTTTCTCAGTGAAAAAATGTTTTTTAAAATCCCTTGCTTTTTTTATAACTCGTGGACTCCATAGCTTGGGTATTAGTTCAAAGGAGTAACGGATTGTGTACGATCACCACCTATATGAAAGAATACATAACTTATGCTTACCTAATTAATTTAGTTTATGGTGGTGAGAGTCCATGAGACCATGTTTTTGGTTTTAGTATTTTCTTTAGTCCATTTTTTAAAAAATTTTTTCCCTGCTTCTTTTATTCCTTTCTCTTACCTTGTTTTGCTTGGCTATACATTAGACTGAGGTATATGTGAGATGGGAGGGGTTTTCTAGAGCTCTTGTTTTTTTGGAATCTTTGCCGCCTCCTAATAGTATGGAAGAGTAATTTCCAGAAGTAATGGATTGTGGACTGTGACCACCATAAAAAACTATTTGTTTACCTGATAAATTAATTTCATGCAAATAAGTATCCAAAGACAGCAGTACTTAGTGAAGAATAAAGTTGCATTGATTTTGAGAAATGGATTTCTCACAATAAATGCAACTTTATTCTCTCAAAATGCTGCTGTCGTTGGATATTTGTTGGAATAAATGGGAAAGTACAACATGCACTTTCATATTGCTTTGCTGCTGGACTGTATATATTTGTTTCAAAATTAATTTCATGTGCAGCCCTGGATATTTTATAAATATAAATTTCCTTTACTTATTATTTTTATAAATGGCAGAGCTGAATTAATAATTTTTTTTTGTCTTCTGTTGTACAGCAGGCAGAAAACCAAATCAACAAGCAGGTTAAAGTAGAAGGTGTACGAAAAACTGAGCGTCCAATGCTACAGCTTCAGATTCCAGGCAAACCTGGGTCTGGTGTTTCTGATTTTAGGACTGGAGTTTCAAGTGGATCTGAGCTTTTCAATAGCTCAGCAATGTCTACATCCTCAGACTTGTTTCTAAAGCCTTCATCAGCTAGTACTCCAGGGGCAGAATCTCCTAGTGATATTTTCTTTAAGTTGCCTCCTCAGTCTCCATCTCGGGAGCATTATCCAAGCTCTCCTGCTTA
>NC_069501.1:976370288-976372788 GCF_027579735.1 Bombina bombina | reverse complement strand
CACTAAAAGTTTTCCTAAAGATAAAAATAAAGATAACTGGCAAGGGGAAAACCTTAAAGGTTTCTATAAATGTGGCAAATGTATGGGCTGTAAAGAATTCTCTCAACAAGATAGAAATATTAGGTCCCTAGCAATGTATATAAACAGTATGAGATAATACAAATGATTACTTGTAATTCAAATAATGTGTTTTATCTTTTGAAATGTTCATGCGATTTAATCTCTATTGAAAGGACCTCAAGAAAACTTTCAGTTAGATTTAGGGAACATGTATATAATATCTAAAATGGTTTTGACAAACATGCATTATCTGATCATTTTAAAAGAAAACATAATTGCGATCCTAAACAGTTATATTTAGGGATTCAAAAAGCTTGAATACATTGGAGACGTGGGGACATAAATGCTATATTAGGAAGATTAGAAATGAAATGGATCTTAATACTTTTATTCCACATGGTCTAAATAAAGACTTTGAATTGCACCATTTTTTTAGAATAGCGTTCTCCTCTGGCTACATCTTCTTAATAGATTAATTAAATCCCTTACATTTAACATCAACCCCATTAGCCTAGTGGGTTAAGGCTGCATCAGTAATACTTTTGAAACAATAAGGTCACCAGTTAGATAAATGTATTATTATTATATCATTTGGAATCAGTGTTATCATTAACTATCCGTTTAGCGCAGGATGTTAAGGCACGCATTTAGTATTTGGCATTTTGCTGATACTTTAGGACACAGGTTCGTTTCCCATATAAACCTATTGAAATTTTTTAGTTTTATTTTAGAAATATTTTTTATGTATTGATAATTATGTGCATTATATTGTGTGTATTATATTGTGATATAGCAAAGTATGTTAATTTTTTCTTAAAGGGACACTGTAACCAAAATTTTTCTTTTGTGATTCAGATTGAGCATGAAATTTTAAGCAACTTTCTAATTTACTCCTATTTTCAATTTTTCTTCGTTCTCTTGCTATCATTATTTGAAAAAGAAGGCATCTAAGCTTTTTTTTGGTTTCAGTACTCTGGACAGCACTTTTTTTTTATTGGTGCATGAATTTATCCACCAATCAGCAAGGACAACCCAGGTTGTTCACCAAAAATGGGCCGGCATCTAAACTTACATTCTTGCATTTCAAATAAAGATACCAAGAGAATGAAGAAAATTTGATAATAGGAGTAAATTAGAAAGTTGCTTAAAATTTCATGCTCAATCTGAATCGCGAAAGAAAAATTTTGGTTACAGTGTCCCTTTAAATGAGACCCATAAGACATAAGGACTCTAACACCTGTGAAAGAATCCAGGACCCAATCGGAAGTGGAGTTAAAACTATAAAAGGATACTAGAAACAACTTTAAGTCATCCTCGAAAAAGCCAAGCTGTGATTGGCGAAACGTACGGCGAAGTGTAGTGACCTCACAAAATGGGCGGAGCCTTGTTCCCTACCGGACCTTAACAACATTCACCAGACATTGTGATATACACAGTCTTTTGCTTGCAGTGGTCTGATTGGGACAGTCTCATATATATGCCTTATGACTTGTTTTTAATAACGTGTTAGTACTTTTTTACCACTTCTGATTCATTCCTTGTGAAGCTGGGATATCGTTCTTTGCCTTGTCTCCTATTAGGAGTTTCCTGTGCACTTGATCTTGAAGCTCTAGACAATGTGAGTACGGTTTCTGGATCTTCTTAGATATTTAAAATCGGAAAACTTTAAATGTAGTAAAGTTCTGTGATTTTAAATATCTTAGAAGATCCAGAAACCGTACTTCAATATTGTATGCTGTTTGTACAGTAAACCTTTGTTTGAAGAAATGCCAGTGAGTGCTTGCTTTTTCTTGGACACTGTATTACTATTTTGCATGCACCCTGGGAGCTGTTTTCAATGAATGAGTGCTGGGTTCTGGACTGGTTTGTATGTGTGTGTGTGTATATCTATCGCTCTATCTATCGCTCTATCTATCGCTCTATCTATCGCTCTATCTATCGCTCTATCTATCGCTCTATCTATCGCTCTATCTATCGCTCTATCTATCGCTCTATCTATCGCTCTATCTATCGCTCTATCTATCGCTCTATCTATCGCTCTATCTATCGCTCTATCTATCGCTCTATCTATCGCTCTATCTATCGCTCTATCTATCGCTCTATCTATCGCTCTATCTATCGCTCTATCTATCGCTCTATCTATCGCTCTATCTATCGCTCTATCTATCGCTCTATCTATCGCTCTATCTATCTCTCTCTATATCTATATCTATATCTATATCTATATCTCTCTCTATCTATATCTCTCTCTATCTATATCTATATCTCTCTCTCTATCTATATCTATATCTCTCTCTCTATCTATATCTATATCTCTCGCTCTATCTATATCTATATCTCTCGCTCTATCTATATCTATATCTCTCTCTCTATCTATATCTATATCTCTCGCTCTATCTATATCTATATCTCTCTCTCTATCTATATCTATATCTCTCGC
>NC_069501.1:976325288-976362788 GCF_027579735.1 Bombina bombina | reverse complement strand
CATCCATTTGTAAGTGGGTGCAATGCTGCTTTAGTCTCTTGTACACACTGTAAAAATTTCGTAGAGTTTACTACTTTTTATCACTGTTTTGCAGTTTATGAGGTAGTTTTTTTCTCTTAAAGGCACAGTACCGTTTTTATTTAATTGATTTTTCACATTTATTTAAGTGTTTTCCAAGCTTGCTGGTCTCATTACTAGTCTGTTAAACATGTCTGACATAGAGGAAACTCCTTGTTCATTATGTTTAGAAGCCATTGTGGAACCCCTTCTTAGAATGTGTGCCAAATGCACTGACCTTTCTATTAGTTATAAAGACCATATTATGGGTTTTAAGGATTTATCACCAGAGGTTTCTCAGACTGACAAAAGGGAGGTTAAACCACCTAGCTCTCCCAATGTGTCAGAACCTATATCTCCCGCGCAAGTGACGCTAAGTACATCTAGCGTGTCCAATGCGTTTACCTTACAAGACATGGCGGCAGTTATGAATCATACCCTCACAGAGGTATTGTCCAAACTGCCAGGGTTACAAGGAAAGCAAGACAGCTCTGGGGCTTTAGTAGCTATGTCTGATATACCCTCACAAGGTACAGAAGCCGAAGCAGGAGAGCTTCTATCTGTGGGTGACATTTCTGATTCAGGGAAGGCGTTACTCCAGTCTGACTCTGAAATGACAGCATTTAAATTTAAGCTTGAACACCTCCGCTTGTTGCTCAAGGAGGTTTTAGCAACTCTGGATGACTGTGACACCATTGTAGTCCCAGAGAAATTGTGTAAAATGGACAAATACTTTGCAGTGCCTGTAAACACTGATGGTTTTCCAATCCCTAAGAGGTTTTCAGAAATTATTACGAAGGAATGGGATAGACCAGGTTTTCCCTTTTTCTCCCCCTCCTGCTTTTAAAAAGAGGTTTCCCATAGATGCCGCTACACGGGACTCGTGGAGGGAGCAGTATCTACCCTAGCTAAGCGTACAACTATCCCCGTCGAGGACAGTTGTGCTTTCCTAGATCCAATGGATAAAAAATTAGAGGGTTTCCTTAAGAAAATCTTTATACAACCAGGTTTTATTCTCCAGCCTCTTGCATGCATTGCCCCAGTCGCTGCTGCAGCGGCTTTTTGGTTCAAGTCTCTTGAAGAGGCTCTTCAGGTGGAGACCCCGTTGGATGATATCCTAGACAGGCTTAAAGCACTTAACTTAGCCAATTCATTTATTTCTGACGCCGTTTTTCATTTAACTAAGCTAACGGCTAAGAATTGAGGTTTTGCCATTCAGGCGCGTAGGGTGCTATGGCTTAAATCCTGGTCAGCTGACGTTACTTCAAAGTCTAAGCTTCTCAACATCCCCTTCAAAGGGCAGACCCTATTTGGGCCTGGACTGAAGGAGATCATTTCGGATATTACTGGAGGGAAAGGCCACGCCCTTCCCCAGGATAGGTCCAACAAATTAAGGACCAAACAGACTAATTTTCGTTCCTTTTGAAACTTCAAGAGTGGCGCAGCTTCAACTTCCTCTACTGCAAAACAAGAAGGAAATTTTGCCCAGTCCAAGCCAGTCTGGAAACCTAACCAGGCTTGGAGCAAGGGAAAGCAGGCCAAAAAACCTGCTGCTTCCTCTAAGACAGCATGAAGGAGTAGCCCCCGATCTGGGACTGGATCTAGTTGGGGGCAGACTTTCTCTCTTCGCCCAGGCTTGGGCAAGAGACGTCCAGGATCCCGGGGCTCTGGAGATTGTTTCCCAGGGATATCTTCTGGATTTCAAAGCCTCATCTCCAAAGGGGAGATTTCATCTCTCACAATTATCTGCAAACCAGATAGAGAGGCATTCTTACGTTGTGTTCAAGACCTTCTGGTCATGGGAGTGATCCACCCAGTTCCAAAGGAGGAACAGGGGCAAGGATTCTATTCAAATCTGTTTATAGTTCCCAAAAAAGAGGGAACTTTCAGACCAATCTTGGATCTCAAGATCCTAAACAAATTTCTCAGGGTCCCATCCTTCAAGATGGAGACTATTCGAACCATCCTACCTTTTGATCCAGGAGGGTCAATATATAACTACCGTGGATTTAAAGGATGCTTATCTCCATATTCCGATACAGAGATCATCATCGGTTTCTCAGGTTTGCCTTCCTAGACAGGCATTACCAGTTTGTGGCTCTTCCCTTTGGGTTAGCCACGGCACCAAGAATCTTTACGAAGGTTCTAGGGTCCCTACTAGCGGTGCTAAGGCCACGGGGCATAGCGGTGGCCCCTTACCTAGACAACATTTTGATACAGGCGTCGACTTTTCAAATCGCCAAGTCCCATACGTACATTGTTCTGGCCTTTCTGAGGTCTCACGGGTGGAAGGTGAACGAAGGAAAGAGTTCTCTCTCCCCTCTCACAAGAGTTTCCTTCTTAGGAACTCTGATAGATTCTGTAGAAATGAAGATTTTTCTGACAGAGGTCAGGTTGTCAAAGCTTCTAACTTCCTGCCGTGCTCTTTATTCCACTTCTCAGCTGTCAGTGGCTCAGTGTATGGAAGTAATCGGCTTAATGGTAGCGGCAATGGACATAGTTCAGTTTGCCCGCCTACATCTCAGACCGCTGCAACTCTGCATGCTCAGTCAGTGGAATGGGGATTACACCGATTTGTCCCCTCTGCTAAATCTGGATCAAGAGACTAGAGATTCTCTTCTCTGGTGGCTATCTCAGGTCCATCTGTCCAGGGGAATGAGCTTCCACAGGCCAGAATGGACTATAGTAGCGACAGATGCCAGCCTTCTGTGCTGGGGCGCAGTCTGTAACTCCCTGAAGGCTCAGGGTTCGTGGACTCAGGAGGAAGCCCTCCTTCCGATAAACATTCTGGAACTAAGAGTGATATACAATGCTCTTCAGGCTTGGCCTCAGCTAGCTGCAGTCAGGTTCATCAGATTTCAGTCGGACAACATCACGACTGTAGCCTATATCAACCATCAGGGGGGTACAAAGAGCCCCCTGGCGATGATGGAGGTTTCAAAGATAATTCTATGGGCAGAGGTTCACTCTTGCCATCTCTCAGCTATCCATATCCCAGGAGTAGAGAACTGGGAGGCGGATTTTTTAAGTTGGCAGACTTTTCATGCGGGGGAGTGGGAACTCCATCCGGAGTTATTTGCCCAGTTGATTCATCTATGGGGCAAACCAGAACTGGATCTCATGGCGTCTCGTCAGAACGCCAAGCTTCCTTGTTACGGGTCCAGGTCCAGGGATCCCAAGGCAGCGCTGATAGATGCTCTAGCAGCGCCCTGGTCCTTCAGCCTGGCTTATGTGTTTCCACCGTTTCCTCTGCTCCCTTGTCTGATTGCCAAGATCAAGCAGGAGAGAGCTTCGGTGATTTTGATAGCTCCTGCGTGGCCACGCAGGACTTGGTATGCAGATCTGGTGGACATGTCATCCTTTCCACCATGGACTCTGCTGCTGAGACAGGACCTTCTACTTCAGGGTCCTTTCAAACATCCAAATCTAATTTCTCTGAGGCTGACTGCTTGGAGATTGAACGCTTGATTCTTTTTTCCGAGTCGGTCATTGGTATCTTAATTCTGGCTCGAAAGCCTGTCACCAGGAAAATCTATCATAAGATATGGTGTAAATATCTTCCTTGGTGTGAATCCAAGGGTTACTCATGGAGTAAATTCAAAGAAATGGAAAACAGCACACCTTTATCTTCTTTTGTGGGGCACAGAGCAACAGACTTGCCAGGTCTTTGTAGAATCCACAAATTTCAAAAAAGATCAAGGTGTGCTGTTTTCCATTTCTTTGAATTTACTGCATGTTGCCTCAGGATTAACGTGCACACCAACATGGCTGAAGGTGCTATTTCTAATACAATTAATAATGCACAACTGGGACCTATGGTGTTTGGGTATGATGAGGAGACAGCCCAACAAATCAATGCCACAGTACTGGGAAACAGAGACTTTCTAAACATCACTCCCTCTGAAACTACAGGAAGACTCTTGGAAAAAGAGAGTAAGAAAAAAAATGGTTCTTGAACTGCATGCCATAACCTTGTCAGAGTACCATAAAGTCCAATGCATCCCCAGAGGGCTAAGAATGTCCACTTGTCCAACCTTATTTGCTGACAAGAAGGAATATACAGTTAAATTTGAGAGTATACTCAATAAGTGTTCCTTTGACATTATTACCTGGACAGTGGAGTTTGCTCAACAAGAGATAAATGCATATAAAGAAAAGATCAATGTGCAAAAAGAACAACTTGTGAAAAGCTTACCCCTGGATGAATATAAGAAATTGGTCATGGATGTGGAGAAATCCGTGAATGATTATAGGAAACAGCTTGAGAGCCGCAAACGCCAAAAGTTCATTCCAGATGAGCAGGACTACAGTCATGGAGTAGTCTACAGGTGGCGCCAGAGTGCAGGATCAGACAAGAACCCCAATGGTCAGATGCGAGGACAGAGAAGATTTGCCAGACAGACCGCGACCCAAGGAGATGGCCATAGTGGTTCCGAGTCCTCTGCCAGTTTTTTAACCGAGGACTCGGATATCGATACCACCGGGCCGGGAGGAAACACAGGAAACAGCGGAGTCGGCCTAGCGATGATGTCACAGCGTCAGCGACCACGCCGCACACGTGGGATGCAGAGAGGTGGTTACCGGTACTGACGGTCGACGGATCGGAGAAGACGGGAGACCAGCCAAACAGAAGCAGCAGGTATGAGGAGCTAAACCAGTCACTAGCTAACATACCGATACACCATAATAACACACTGGCTGATACCCGAGACCGGTTGCTGACAAAAGATAATCCGAGGGGGATAACAAATAGAGCTGCATCTGACAATTTAACACCGGGTGAATACACCATTAATGATGAGACTGGCAATGTATATATTGCGGATAATTTAAAAGGTTCTACATGGAAATCTCCGGATAAGAAAAAGTGTAATAGTGTTTGCAATAGTGACTCTCTGAACAAAGAATTGTTGGGACATTTAACTTTGAAGTCTAATATTAATCATGTTTCACAAAGTGCTAGCTCACAGCTAGCATCTAAAGTATTGCACGATAATGTTTTTCTTGACACTAATAATTTAGTAACTAATCTTTCTAATTATGTCCTCAGCAATGAGGAATTCTCAGCATTAAATAAGGGTTTATCGTATTGTTTGGATGATACTTTGAATGTTTTCACTGTTTTTCAGGATTTGCATAGATTTTTTAGGAAATTGAAATTAAGGATATATTTTTCTTTACAAAAAGATGTTGATCACATACACACTAAAGATGCACAAAAAAATAACATTAGATTTAATAATGTCAAAGATTTTGGAATAAATAAAAGTAAATTTACACCCACAACCACCCACAGTGTCACAACCTACATGAACCTTGTTCAGAGAGAAATTAATAATTTGTTTAAAAAAGAAACAAAAAGAAAGTTGGTACAAAAAAATAAGAGACAAATTAGCAATACAGTCACTAAAGGATAACACTAATATAATCATTAAGGAGGCGGACAAGGGTGGGGCTGTGGTTATACTCAATAGATCAGACTATATAGAAGAAATTGAACGCCAATTAGCAGATAGTCGGGTATATGAAAAATTAACCAGGGACCCTACTAGTTAGATTAACAAGGATGCTTTATTTGAGAAAAATCCTATTAGACCTGTTATTTATGTGCTCCCCAAAATCCATAAAGCTATAAATAAACCTCCTGGGCACCCTATTGTGGCCGGAATAGGCTCTGTATTCTCAAATATTTCTGTTTTTCTAGATAAAGTGCTACAACCCTTAATACAAAAAAACAACTTCTTACATAAAGGATACAAGTGATTTTTTGCTTAAACTAAAAGATCTGGGACAGGTTGGAGACAAATGCATATTGTTTACACTGGATGTTTCCAGTTTGTATACCTCCATTAAGCATACAAGTGGAATTGCAGCAGTAGAAAATATTTTAAAAACTGACAGCAACTATACTCCCAAAGAGAGTGAATTTCTAATAGATTTGTTGACTATCATATTGCACCAAAATTATTTTTTATTCATGGATTCTTATTACCTTCAGAAACAGGGGACAGCGATGGGCTCCAACGTCGCCCCCACATACGCCAACATATTTATGAATAGTTTTGAGGAACACTTTGTGTACTCAAATATAAATGTTCAAACATATGGTGTCTCCTGGTGGAGATTTATCGATGATGAGTTTGGCGTGTGGCGGGGTGACGTTGGTAGCCTATTATCATTTATAGAAGATCTAAACTGTTCATTAAATGGATTGAAGTTCAGTCTGAACATGAGTGAAGTAGGTATAGAGTACTTGGATACTTATGTCTATAAGGATAGAGGTTTCTTGGAGACTGACCTGTACACAAAAATGACTGATAAAAATAATTTGCTACAATATGGCAGTTGCCACCCAGAGAGTGTGTTCAGGGCAATACCCAAGAGCCAGTTCACTAGAGTAAAGAGGATTGTCTCAGATGGCAATAAATGCAATCAAAGATTTGGAGAGATGGCTAGTAAATTTATTGCTAGGGAATATCCAAGGGTATTAATAGCAGAACAATTGGCGAGTGTGCAGGGGGGCTCTGGAGAAGGCCAAAAACACGCAGGCAAGAAATGTGAGAACAATATGATATTTGTAACACAACATAACAGGTTGAGTCGAAAGATTGTTGGTGTCTTAAAGAAGCACTGGCACATAAGAGAATGCAACCCACAGGTTGAAGAGTTTAAAAAGGAACCGATGATGGCATATAAGAGGAACAGAAGTATTAAGGATTTGGTTGTACATACTGACATAGGCTCTGGGAAGAGAAATATCCAATCAACAATAGGTAGCAGTAACAATGGCTGCTATCCATGTTTGAACTGCAGCCACTGTAGATCCATGATAAAAGGGAAATACTTTTTACCATCCAACTAGTGGAAGAAAGTTCACAATAAATAAACACTTTACATGTAGAACAACTTACGCTGTTTTCGTGATTAAATGTCCATGTGGACTTATATACATTGACGAGACCTGCAGAGAGGTAAGGGAGAGGATAAAAGAACAGAAATCTAACATAAGGTGCAAAAACAAGGAGGCACCAGTATCCTCTCACTTCCTCTCTGCAGGTCATAATATGTCATCTTAGATTCTTAGTTATAGACCAAGTGATGAAACCAAGCAGGGGGGGTGATAGAGAACATCTCCTAAAAACTAGATTGCCTAATCCCCAAGGGTCTTAATAAAGACTTTGATTGGAGCCTGTTTTACTAGGAATCTTAATAAGAATCATACATGGATGGGTCAGGAGGATATGCTTTGTTTATTATAGGCACATAAAAGAGCTCTGGATAGCAGGTTGTTTTATCATGTGAGAATAAAAAAAAGTGAAGAAAAAAACTTTTTTTCTTTTTTTCTAAAGTAGGGTTTTCTCAATAAAATTACATTCTGTTTAGAAATAAATTTCTGATTGATGAAAATGTACTCTGCAGACTGTTTTGGTATTGTAGATGCTTGGATTTTATGCTCCTCTTTTTAACATTGTATATAGGTTTTTATGTTTTAAATGGTATACAGACACTGTTCACCCATTCTATTGAAAACCAAAGACATCATAAATAAAGAATTGATGTACTATATGTTACAACCACAAGATGTCACTGTTGCAATTGCAATAGTTGTGTTTTTCATAGAAAGGGTTAATGAACAGCAGATGAATAATTAACAGGTGAGGGTATAAAAAGCAGGAACCTGTATAATTAAGATGTACATGATTAAGAGCCTAATGTTGGCTTGAAACTTTGTATATTTGGACCCAGAATAAGATAATAAAGGTCTTTTAATGAAGTTGGTGGCTGGAGTTTTTTTTAAATTTGTGGACTCATGGAGTAAAGTCAGAATTCCTAGAATATTATCTTTTCTCCAGGAGGGATTGGAAAAAGGATTGTCTGCTAGTTCCTTAAAGGGACAGATTTCTGCTCTGTCTATTCTTTTGCACAAACGTCTGGCTGAGGTTCCAGACGTTCAGGCGTTTTGTCAGGCTTTAGTTAGAATTAAGCCTGTCTTTAAACCTGTTGCTCCGCCATGGAGTTTAAATTTAGTTCTTAAGGTTCTTCAAGGGGTTCCGTTTGAACCTCTGCATTCCATAGATATTAAACTTTTATCTTGGAAAGTTCTGTTTCTAGTAGCTATCTCCTCGGCTCAAAGAGTTTCGGAGTTATCTGCTTTACAGTGTGATTCCCCTCATCTGATTTTCCATGCAGATAAGGTAGTTTTGCGTACCAAACCTGGGTTTCTTCCTAAGGTAGTATCTAATAAGAATATTAATCAGGAGATTGTTGTTCCTTCATTATGTCCTAATCCTTCCTCAAAGAAGGAACGTCTTTTACACAATCTTGATGTGGCTCGTGCTTTAAAGTTTTATTTACAAGGTACGAAGGATTTTCGTCAAACATCTGCTTTGTTTGTTGTCTACTCTGGACAGAGGAGAGGCCAAAAGGCTTCAGCAACTTCTCTATCTTTTTGGCTAAGAACTATAATGCGCTTAGCTTATGAGACTGCTGGCCAGCAGCCTCCTGAAAGAATTACAACTCATTCCACTAGAGCGGTAGCTTCCACATGGGCTTTTCAAAATGAGGCCTCTGTTGAACAGATTTGTAAGGCGGCGACTTGGTCTTCGCTTCATACTTTTTCTAAATTCTACAAATTCGATACTTTTGCTTCTTCGCAGGCTATTTTTGGGAGGAAGGTCTTACAGGCAGTGGTGCCTTCCGTTTAAGGGCCTGCCTTGTCCCTCCCTTCATCCGTGTCCTAAAGCTTTGGTATTGGTATCCCACAAGTAATGGATGAACCCGTGGACTGGATACACCTTTACAAGAGAAAACAAAATTTATGCTTACCTGATAAATTTATTTCTCTTGTGGTGTATCCAGTCCACGGCCCGCCCTGTCATTTTTAGGCAGGTGTTTTTTATTTTAAACTACAGTCACCACTGCACCCTATAGTTTCTCCTTTTCTCTTGCTTGTCTTAGGTCGAATGACTGGGGCTGGCTGTTAGGGGAGGATCCATATAGACAGCTCTGCTGTGGGTGTCCTCTTGCAGCTTCCTGTTGGGAAGGAGAATATCCCACAAGTAATGGATGAACCCGTGGACTGGATACACCACAAGAGAAATAAATTTATCAGGTAAGCAAAAATTTTGTTTTTTAGGCTTACCTGGGTTTCCAGTTAGTTGTAACTTGGAGTCTGTTTTTTTTGTTTCTTTTTTATTTTTTTGCGGGCTCAGGCTCGTGATGGTGCAGAATGTTACTTTTTATTGCCACATTTTTGGTACGAAAATTTTTGGCGCAAAGTTGCTTCTGTCGTAACGCAAGTTATGTCTTTTAATTTGCATTTGTGCTATTTTTGGCGCCTAAATTTGTTATATTAAGTCTCTCCATCTTTTTGCTCTCTGCTCTCATTTGATTTATAGAGGGCTAGGTTGCTTGCTTTTGATTTTACTTTTTTATAAAAATGTTATCATAAGCATTTTTTCCCATTCCTGAAACTATTTTGAGGAAATTGAATATTTTGTTTAAATGTTATTTTTTCTTTTTTGTTACATTTTGCAAGATGTCTCAAACTGATCCTGACTCTGATGTTACTGTAGGAACCAAGCTGCCTGTACATAATTTCTACCAAAGCTAAGTGTGTATATTGTTTATTAGCTGATCTTATTTCTTCAGCTCAAATATGTGGCACTTGTTATGTTATATTATTTCATACTGATGTTTCTGTAGTACAGATACATCTACTGTTAAACCTTCACAGTCTAATGTACACATGATATTCCTGTAGATATAAGGTTTATATTGCTACAGCCATAGAGAAGGCTATGACTGCTTTTCCGCCTTCAAATTAACATAAAAGATCTCTCCTAACTTCTTATAAATCTATTGATATTTGTATTGATCGACAGCATACTGAAGTATTTCTGCTGATGAGGATTTCTCTGACTCAGAGGATCCTACTTCAGAGACTGATATTGATAAATCAACCTTTCCATTGAATATATTCATTCTTTATTAAGGAAGTATTGTTTACTTTGGGTATTGAGGAATCTAGTCCTCTTGATAACAAGAATAGCAAATGTTTGAATTCTGGTTTTTAAAGCTTCTGAGGTTACTCTTGAACTTTTTCTTATTCCAGATGCTATCTTTTATATGTTTAGTAAGGAATCTAAACTCAGTGCTTCTTTTTACCCTTCTTCTAGCTTTTAAAATCTATATCCTTTACCTGTGGCTAATTTAGAGTTTTTGGGTAAAAGTCCCTAAGTTGGGGCTATTTCTACTCTTGCCGAATGTAATTCTATCTTATGGAAGATATTTCTTCTTTTAAGGATCCTTTAGATAGGAAGTTTGTATTCTATCTTAGAGAAGCATATTTACATACTGGCTATATTCTTTAACCTGCCATTTCTATGGCTGATGTTGCTGCCGTTTTCAACTTTGTGGTTGTACAGTTTATCAGATCTTGGATTGTCTAAGCATTGTTCATTTACTTCAACATGCTAATCATTTAATTTGTGATGCTATATTTGCTTTCATGTAATTGGCAAGAGTTCATGAGCTAGTGACGTATGGGATATACAATCCTACCAGGAGGGGCAAAGTTTCCCAAACCTCAAAATGCCTATAAATACACCTCCCGCCACACCCACAACTCAGTTTTACAAACTTTGCCTCCTATGGAGGTGGTGAAGTAAGTTTTGTTCTTGATTTTTATGATTTCTTCTATGATAAGCGCTTTTAATCATTCTGAAGCCCAATTCCTCTTTCTTTCATGTAATTAGCAAGAGTCCATGAGCTAGTGACGTATGGGATATACATTCCTACCAGGAGGGGCAAAGTTTCCCAAACCTTAAAATGCCTATAAATACACCCCTCACCACACCCACAAATCAGTTTTTACAAACTTTGCCTCCTATGGAGGTGGTGAAGTAAGTTTGTGCTAGATTCTACGTTGATATGCGCTCCGCAGCAGGTTGGAGCCCGGTTTTCCTCTCAGCGTGCAGTGAATGTCAGAGGAATGTGAGGAGAGTATTGCCTATTTGAATGCAATGATCTCCTTCTACGGGGTCTATTTCATAGGTTCTCTGTTATCGGTCGTAGAGATTCATCTCTTACCTCCCTTTTCAGATCGACGATATACTCTTTTATATATATATATATATATATATATATATATATATATATATATATATATATATATATATATATATATATATATATATATATATATATATATATATATATATATATATATATATATATATATATATATATATATATATATATATATATATATATATATATATATATATATATATATATATACCATTACCTCTGCTGATTTTCGTTTCAGTACTGGTTTGGCTTTCTACAAACATGTAGATGTGTGTCCTGGGGTAAGTAAGTCTTATTTTCTGTGACACTCTAAGCTATGGTTGGGCACTTTTTTATAAAGTTCTAAATATATGTATTCAAACATTTATTTGCCTTGACTCAGGATGTTCAACATTCCTTATTTTCAGACAGTCAGTTTAATATTTGGGATAATGCATTTGAATCAATCATTTTTTCTTACCTTAAAAAAATTTGACTTTTTCCCTGTGGGCTGTTAGGCTCGCGGGGGCTGAAAATGCCTCTGACAAACACTGTACTCAGTGTATCGCCTGTTGATTATTTTTTTTATTGATTTTCTCACTGAAAATCTGTTCAAGGGTTCTCTGTTATCGGTTGTAGGGATTCATCACCTACCTCCCTTTTCAGATTGACGATATACTCTTATACCATTACCTCTGCTGATATATTTCAGTATTGGTTTGGCTGTCTGCTATATGTGGATGGGTGTCTTTTGGTAAGTATGTATCATTATTTAAGACACTCTCAGCTATGGTTTGCGCTTCATGTATTTTATATATAATTTTAAATATATGTATTTTACTTAAATTTGCCATGAGTCAGATCTATGTGTATTTCCCTTATGTTTCATTATAGGAAGGAGTGGTCTCTCCATCCACATGTATTTTGTCAGATTGTACAGATGTGGGGTCTTCCCGAAATAGATCTGATAGCTTCCCATCTAAACAAGAAGCTTCCCAGGTACCTTTCCAGTTTCAGGGATCCCTCAGGCGGAGATGGTGGATGCATTAGCAGTTCCTTGGTTTTACCAACCTGCTTACATTTCTCTTACTTGGTGTATTCAGTCCACGGATTCATCCTTACTTGTGGGATAATCTCAATCCCTACAGGAAGTGGCAAAGAGAGCACACAGCAAAGCTGTCAATATAGCTCCCCTCAGGCTCCGCCCCTCCAGTCATTCTCTTTGCCGCTTTAACAAGTAGCATCTCCACGGGAGGGTAAAGAGTATGTGGTGTTAGATTTGTAGTTTTTATTTCTTCAATCAAGAGTTTATTTTAAAATAGTGCCGGTTTGCACTATTTACACTGAGGCAGAAAGTGATGAAGATTTCTGCTGAGAGGAAAAAGATTTTAGCATGTTGTAACTAAAATCCATTGCTGTTCCCACACAGGACTGTTGAACTTCAGTTGGGGGGAACAGTTTGCAGGCTTATACTGCTTAAGATATGTTCAGTCATTTTTTCTAACAAGACCTGGTAGTGCTAGAAGACTGACAGAAATCCCATGAGGGAAGGTAAGCCATTTTCTGAGACACAGTATAGAATGATGGCTTCAGTTAAGGGCTTTAATACTGACAGACACTGTGATGGGCTAAATCGATTACTTTATTAAGGTAATCTTATATTTATTAAGCGTTTTAGACGTTGGAAACACTTTTTGGGGACTTTTTTACGTCTGGCATTTTGTAAGACAGCTAATCTGACTCAGAAAGGCCCCATAACTCTGGAGTAATGAAGGAGGGGGCCTCATTTTCGCGCCTCAATTACGCAGTTGATTTGCAACACAGCTCCACACAGCTTCATGTGCAGAGCCTTTAGAGTACAGGAGGACTTCAGGGAGGCTTAATTTACACCTGCAAATAACCCTAAAGGAAGGTAAAGCCACAGCAAACACTGTGGCATCGTACTGTAGTGGGTTAAACAGGGTGTTTACTTCATTTTGCTCCGCTTTGGGCATTAAGGGGTTAAACGATTTGAAAACTTGTGTGCAATCATTTCAAGGCATTAGGATCATGTGGTGAAAATTTCATTACGATCGGATGTTTTTTGATGATTTGGTAAAAAAGTGTGTGCCTTTTATTATTTAAAGAGACAGTAACGTTTTTTCAATATTTTAGTGTTGTCTGAGTCTGTCAAACATGTCTGAGCCTTCAGATAGACCTTGTTCTTTATGTTCAAAAGCCATGGCAGTACCCCCATTGCATTTATGTTTAAAGTGTGCAAAAACATCTAAGCATTTTAAAGATCATCCAGTGACAATTAAAAATGCAGCCCAAGATGATTCCTTAACGGAGGGTAATGAGGATAGTCCTTCTTCCTCCCCCCACGTGTCTACACCAGTTACGCCCGCGCAAGCGATGCCTAGTACCTCTAGCGCATTGGCCCCTATTACTTTACAACAATTAGCAGCAGTAATGGATAATTCCCTTGCAGCATTTTTATCCAAACTGCCAGTTTTTCCAAGAAAGCGTGATAGCTCAGTTTTAAATACAGAGGATGAGCAATCTGAAGCTTTGGATAATTTATCTGTAGTACCCTCACAAAACTCAGAGGTAACAGTGAGGGAAGGGCTGTCTGAGGGAGAAATTTCTGACACAGGAAAAGTTTCTCAGCAGGCAGAGTCAGATTCCTTAGCGTTTAAATTTAAGCTGGAACACCTCCATGTCCTGCTTAAGGAGGTTTTAGCTACGCTGGATGATTGTGACCCCATGGTGGTCCCTGAAAAATTGTGTAAAATGGACAGATTTTTAGAGGTCCCTGTATACACTGAGGCATTTCCGATCCCAAAGAGGGTGGCGGATATTGTGACTAAGGAGTGGGAGAGACCAGGTGTACCCTTTGTTCCCCCACCTATCTTTAAGAAAATGTTCCCCATAAACGACCCTAGGCGGGACGCGTGGCAGACGGTCCCTAAGGTAGAGGGGGCTGTTTCAACACTGGCTAAGCGTACAACTATACCAATAGAGGACAGTTGTGCTTTCAAAGATCCTATGGATAAAAAATTGGAAGGATTGCTGAAAAAAATGTTTGTTCAGCAAGGTTTCTGCTTCAACCAATTGCCTGCATTATTCCGGTAACTACTGCAGCGGCTTTATGGTTCAAGGCCCTGGAAGAGTCGCTCCAGAGGGAGACTTCATACGATGAGGTCATGGATAGAATTCACGCTTTGACGCTGGCTAATTCTTTTATCACTGATGCCGCTCTCCAGTTAGCTAAACTAGCGGCGAAAAACTCAGGTTTTGCCATCATGGCGCAAAGAGCTCTTTGGCTCAAATCGTGGTCGGCGGATGTGTCGTCCAAAACAAAACTGTTAAATATTCCCTTCAAGGGGAAAACCCTATTCGGCCCAGAGCTGAAAGAAATTATTTCAGATATCACTGGGGGCAAGGGCCATGCCCTTCCACAAGATAGGCCATTTTAGGCCAAAAACAAGGCTAATTTTCGCTCCTTTCGCAACTTCAGGAGCGGACCTGCTGCAACCCCTGCTGCCGCAAAGCAAAATAACGCTTCCCAGCCCAAAGCAACCTGGAAACCCTTGCAGGGCTGGAATAAGGGTAAACAGGCCAAGAAGCCTGCCCCTGCTACCAAGACAGCATGAAGGGGTAGCCCCCGATCCGGGATCGGATCTGGTAGGGGGCAGGCTTTCTCTCTTTGTTCAGGCTTGGGCAAGAGATGTTCTGGATCCCTGGGCATTAGAAATAGTTGCTCAGGGGTATCTTCTAGAATTCAAGGATTCTCCCCCAAGGGGAAGGTTCAACATTTCTCGTTTGTCTTCAGACCAAACAAAGAAACAGGCTTTCTTACGCTGTGTAGAAGATCTACTAAAAATGGGAGTGATACACCCAGTTCCAATTGCAGAACAAGGACTGGGCTTTTACTCAAACCTGTTCGTAGTTCCAAAAAGGAAGGAACTTTCAGGCCAATCCTGGATCTAAAAATTCTAAACAAATTCCTCAGAGTTCCGTCTTTCAAGATGGAAACCATTCGGACAATCTTGCCGATGATCCAGGAAGGTCAATATAGGACTACCGTGGATCTAAAGGATGCGTACCTACATATTCCTATCCACAAAGATCACCATGAGTTCCTAAGGTTCGCCTTTCTGGACAAACATTACCAGTTCGTGGCCCTTCCTTTCGGGTTGGCCACCGCTCCCAGAATTTTCACAAAGGTGCTAGGGTCCCTTCTAGCGGTTCTAAGACCGCGGGGCATTGCAGTAGCACCTTACCTAGACGACATATTAATACAGGCGTCGTCCTTTCACGGAGCCAAGGCTCATACAGACATCGTTCTGGCCTTTCTAAGGTCTCATGGGTGGAAGGTGAAAGTAGAAAAGAGTTCTCTGTCCCCGCTCACAAGGGTTCCCTTTCTGGGAACACTAATAGACTCGGTAGAAATGAAAATATTTCTGACAGAGGTTAGGAAGTCAAAACTGCTGAATACTTGCCGAGTTCTTCATTCCATTCCTCGGCCTTCCGTGGCTCAGTGCATAGAAGTAATTGGTTTAATGGTTGCGGCAATGGACGTAGTCCCTTTCGCCCGAATCCATCTCAGACCACTGCAGCTGTGCATGCTCAAACAGTGGAATGGAGATTACGCAGATTTATCTCCTCAAATTCAAATGGATCAAAAAACCAGAGACTCTCTTCTCTGGTGGTTGTCTCAAGTTCACCTGTCTCAGGGAATGAGTTTCCGCAGACCGGAGTGGATCATTGTCACGACCGATGCCAGTCTGGTAGGCTGGGGTGCGGTCTGGAACTCCCTGAAGGCTCAGGGACTATGATCTCGGGAAGAATCTCTTCTCCCGATAAACATTTTGGAGCTGAGAGCGATATTCAATACGCTCCAGGCGTGGCCTCAACTAGCAGAGGCCAAATTCATCAGGTTTCAGTCAGACAACCTCACGAATGTGGCGTACATCAATCATCAGGGAGGAACAAAGAGTTCCCTAGCGATGAAGGAAGTAACCAAGATCATCAAATGGGCGGAGGATCACTCCTGCCATCTGCAATTCACATCCCAGGGGTAGACAACTGGGAGGCGGATTTTCAGCTTTGGGGCATTCCAGAGTTGGATCTGATGGCATCCTGTCAGAACACCAAACTTCCCCTTTACGGATCCAGATCCAGGGATCCCAAGGCGGCGTTGATAGATGCATTAATAGCGCCTTGGTCATTCAGTCTAGCTTATGTCTTTCCACCGTTTCCTCTTCTCCCTCGGCTAATAGCCAGAATCAAACAGGAGAAGGCTTCGGTAATTCTGATAGCGCCTGCGTGGCCACGCAGGACTTGGTATGCAGACCTAGTGGACATGTCATCGGTCCCACCATGGAAACTGCCATCGAGGCAGGATCTTATAATCCAAGGTCATTTCAAGCATCCAAATCTAGTTTCTCTGCAACTGACTGCTTGGAGATTGAACGCTTAATCCTAGCTAAGCGGGGTTTCTCTGATTCAGTTATCGATACTCTGATACAGGCCAGAAAGCCTGTCACCAGGAAGATTTACCATAAGATATGGCGGAAATATCTTTATTGGTGTGAATCCAAGGGTTACTCGTGGAGTAAGGTTAGGATTCCAAGGATATTGTCTTTTCTCCAAGAAGGTTTGGAGAAAGGTCTGTCAGCTAGTTCCTTAAAAGGACAAATATCTGCTCTGTCTATTTTGTTACACAAGCGCTGTACCAGACATTCAGGCGTTTGCACAGGCCCTAGTTAGAATCAAGCCTGTCTACAGACTTGTGGCTCCTCCATGGAGTCTAAATTTAGTTCTTTCAGTTCTTCAAGGGGTTCCGTTTGAACCTTTGCATTCCATAGATATCAAGTTATTATCTTGGAAAGTTTTGTTTTTAGTAGCTATTTCTTCTGCTCGAAGAGTTTCAGAATTGTCTGCTTTGCAGTGTGATTCACCCTATCTGGTGTTCCATGCAGATAAGGTTGTTTTGCGTACTAAACCTGGTTTCCTTCCAAAGGTGGTTTCTAATAGAAACTGGATTAGGGCACAGAGAAGGAAGGAACAATGATTTCCTGGTTAATATTCCTAAGACGGATCGACTGTTACACAATCTTGATGTGGTTCGTGCTTTAAAGTTCTATTTAAAAGCAACTAAAGATTTCAGACAAACATCATCCTTGTTTGTGTATTCTGGTAAGAGGAGAGGTCAGAAAGCGACTGCTACCTCTCTGTCATTCTGGCTGAAAAGCATCATCCGATTGGCTTATGAGACTGCTGGTAAGCAGCCTCCTGAACGAATTACAGCTCATTCCACCAGAGCTGTGGCTTCCACATGGGCTTTCAAGAATGAGGCTTCTGTTGAACAGATTTGTAAGGCAGCGACTTGGTCTTCACTGCATACATTCGCCAAATTTTATAAATTCGATACTTTTGCTTCTGCGGAGGCTATTTTTGGGAGGTTTTGCAAGCAGTGGTGCCTTCCGTTTAGGTTACCTGACTTGTTCCCTCCCTTCATCCGTGTCCTATTGCTTTGGTATTGGTATCCCACAAGTAAGGATGAATCCGTGGACTGAATGCACCAAGTAAGAGAAAACAGAATTTAAGCTTACCTGATAAATTACTTTCTCTTACAGGTGTATTCAGTCCACGGCCCGCCCTGATATTTAAGTCAGGTTCAAATTTAATTTACAATAACTACAGTCACCACTGCACCCTATGGTTCTCCTTTTTCTCCTAACAGTCGGTCGAATGACTGGGGGGGCGGAGCCTGAGGGGAGCTATATGGACAGCTTTGCTGTGTGCTCTCTTTGCCACTTCCTGTAGGGATTGAGAATATCCCACAAGTAAGGATGAATCCGTGGACTGAATACACCTGTAAGAGAAAGTAATTTATCAGGTAAGCATAAATTCTGTTTTTTCTGCCTCTAGTTCTTCTTCCAAGGGGGATCTCCAAGAACATAATGGAACAATCACATGTGTTTCTGATAGCAACAGCATGGCCTCACAGGTTTTAGTATGCAGATCTTGTCCGGATGTCCAGTTGCCAACCTGTCTCAAGGGCCGTTTTCCCTCAGAATCTCAAATCGCTAAATTTGAAGGTATGGAAATTGAACGCTTAGTCAGAGGTTTCTCTGATTCAGTGATTAATACTATGCTACAGGCTCGTAAGTCTGTTTTCAAGGAAGATTTATTATCGGGTTTGGAAAGCCTATATTTCATGGTGTTTTTCTCATAAATTATCTTGGCATTCTTTTAGAATTCCTAGAATTTTAGTTTCTTTAGGATGTTTGGATAAAGGTTTGTCTGCAAGTACTTTGAAGGGACAAATTTCTGCTCTTTCTTTTTCTCTTGTTAAGTGTATCCAGTCCACGGATCATCCATTACTTATGCGATATTAACTCCTCCCCAACAGGAAGTGCAAGAGGATTCACCCAGCAGAGCTGCTATATAGCTCCTCCCCTAACTGCCATTACCAGTCATTCTCTTGCACCCAACGAATAGATAGGATGTGTGAGAGGACTGTGGTGATTATACTTAGTTTCATACCTTCAATCAAAAGTTTGTTATTTTATAATAGCACCGGAGTGTGTTATTCCTTCTCTGGTAGAATTTGAAGAAGAATCTACCTGAGTTTTTCTATGATTTTAGCCGGAGTAGTTAAGATCATATTGCTGTTTCTCGGCCATCTGAGGAGAGGTAAACTTCAGATCAGGGGACAGCGGGCAGATTAATCTGCAAAGAGGTATGTAGCAGCTTATTATTTTCTGACAATGGAATTGATGAGAAAATTCTGCCATACCGATATAATGTAAACTCAGCCTTAAATGCAGTAGCAGCAACTGGTATCAGGCTGTCATGTATGTATATTTTACACTTCAGTATTCTGGGGAATGGCACTTCACTGGAATTATACTGTATGCATAAGACTTTAGCCTAATTTGCAGGGACTAGCAACAGGCTTTTTAATAACACTTAATTTATTAATGTTAAACGTTTTTTGCTGGCATGTAAAATCGTTATTTTTTCACCCAGTACCTCAGAAAATTAGTTTTGGGCACTATTTTTTTCCACTTGGCAGTCGTTTTATTTAATTTATGACAGTTTACTGATCTCTCTCACTGTTATGTGTGAGGGGGAGAGGTGCTTTTGCTACGCATCAAAAAATTCAGTCAGAAGTTTATTGTCTTCCCTGCATGATCCGGTTCAGAACTCAGGGGTCTTCAAAACTTGTTTTGAGTGAGGTAATCACTCACAGCAGAGCTGTGAGATTGTAGTTGACTGTGATTAAAAAACGTTTATTTCTGTATTTTTTTTCGGCTATCAGGGTTAGTTATCCTTTGCTAATGGGAGCAATCCTTTGCTAAAATTGTGTTTTTTACAAAGATTTGATGCTATAACTTTTCAGTTTATTAATTTTCAACTGTCATAACTTTTTCTGTGCTTCTTATAGGCACAGTACGTTTTCATATTATAGTAAATTACTTGAAAAGTATTTCCAAGTTGCTAGTTTATTTGCTAGTGTGTTAAACATGTCTGATTCAGAGGAAGATATCTGTGCTATATGTGCTAAAGCCAAAGTGGAGCCCAATAGAAATTTATGTACTAACTGTATTGATGCTACTTTAAATAAAAGTAAATCTGTACAAATTGAACATATTTCACCAAACAACGAGGGGAGAGTTATGCTGACTAACTCGCCTCACGTGTCAGTACCTGCATCTCCCGCTCGGGAGGTGCGTGATATTGTAGCGCCGAGTACATCTGGGCGGCCATTACAAATCACATTACAGGATATGGCTACTGTTATGACTGAAGTTTTGGCTAAATTACCAGAACTAAGAGGTAAGCGTGATCACTCTGGGGTGAGAACAGAGTGCGCTGATAATATTAGGGCCATGTCAGACACTGCGTCACAATTTGCAGAACATGAGGACGGAGAGCTTCATTCTGCGGGTGACGGTTCTGATCCAAACAAACTGGATTCAGATATTTCAAATTTTAAATTTAAGCTGAAAAACCTCCGTGTATTACTAGGGGAGGTGTTAGCGGCTCTGAATGATTGTAACACAGTTGCAATACCAGAGAAAATGTGTAGGTTGGATAAATATTTTGCGGTACCGGCGAGTACTGACGTTTTTCCTATACCTAAGAGACTTACTGAAATTGTTACTAAGGAGTGGGATAGACCCGGTGTGCCGTTCTCACCCCCTCCGATATTTAGAAAGATGTTTCCAATAGACGCCACCACACGGGACTTATGGCAAACGCTCCCTAAGGTGGAGGGAGCAGTTTCTACTTTAGCTAAGCGTACCACTATCCCGGTGGAGGATAGCTGTGCCTTTTCAGATCCAATGGATAAAAAGTTAGAGGGTTACCTTAAGAAAGTGTTTGTTCAACAAGGTTTTATATTGCAACCTCTTGCATGCATTGCGCCTGTCACGGCTGCAGCAGCATTTTGGTTTGAGTCTCTGGAAGAGACACTTGAATCAGCTCCATTAGATGAGATTACACACAAGCTTAAAGCCTTTAAGTTAGCTAACTCATTTATTTCAGATGCCGTAGTACATTTAACTAAACTTACGGCTAAGAATTCCGGATTCGCCATTCAGGCACGCAGAGCACTGTGGCTAAAATCCTGGTCAGCTGACGTTACTTCTAAATCTAAATTGCTTAATATACCTTTCAAAGGGCAGACTTTATTCGGGCCCGGGTTGAAAGAAATTATCGCTGACATTACAGGAGGTAAAGGCCATGCCCTGCCTCAAGACAGAGCCAAACCTAAGGCTAGACAGTCTAATTTTCGTTCCTTTCGTAATTTCAAAGCAGGAGCAGCATCAACTTCCTCTGCACCAAAACAGGAAGGAGCTGTTGCTCGCTACAGACAAGGCTGGAGACCTAACCAGTCCTGGAACAAGGGCAAGCAGGCCAGGAAACCTGCTGCTGCCCCTAAGACAGCATGAATCGAGGGCCCCCGATCCGGGAACGGATCTAGTGGGGGGCAGACTTTCTCTCTTCGCCCAGGCTTGGGCAAGAGATGTCCAGGATCCCTGGGCGTTAGTGATCATATCTCAGGGATACCTTCTAGACTTCAAATTCTCTCCCCCAAGAGGGAGATTTCATCTGTCAAGGTTGTCAACAAACCAAATAAAGAAAGAGGCGTTTCTACGCTGCGTACAAGATCTTTTATTAATGGGAGTGATCCATCCGGTTCCGCGGTCGGAACAAGGACAAGGGTTTTACTCAAATCTGTCTGTGGTTCCCAAAAAAGAGGGAACTTTCAGGCCAATCTTGGATTTAAAGATCCTAAACAAATTCCTAAGAGTTCCATCGTTCAAAATGGAAACTATTCGGACAATTTTACCCATGATCCAAAAGGGTCAGTACATGACCACAGTGGATTTAAAGGATGCTTACCTTCACATACCGATTCACAAAGATCATTACCGGTATCTAAGGTTTGCCTTTCTAGACAGGCATTACCAGTTTGTAGCTCTTCCATTCGGATTGGCTACGGCTCCGAGAATCTTCACAAAGGTTCTGTGTGCTCTTCTGGCGGTACTAAGACCGCGAGGAATTGCGGTAGCTCCGTACCTAGACGACATTCTGATACAAGCTTCAAGCTTTCAAACTGCCAAGTCTCATACAGAGTTAGTACTGGCATTTCTAAGGTCGCATGGATGGAAGGTGAACGAAGAGTTCTCTCTTTCCACTCACAAGAGTTCCCTTCTTGGGGACTCTTATAGATTCTGTAGAAATGAAGATTTACCTGAAAGAAGACAGGTTAACAAAGCTTCAAAATGCATGCCGTGTCCTTCATTCCATTCAACACCCGTCAGTAGCTCAATGCATGGAGGTGATCGGCTTAATGGTAGCAGCAATGGACATAGTACCCTTTGCACGCCTACATCTCAGACCGCTGCAATTGTGCATGCTAAGTCAGTGGAATGGGGATTACTCAGACTTGTCCCCTACTCTGAATCTGGATCAAGAGACCAGAAATTCTCTTCTATGGTGGATTTCTCGGCCACATCTGTCCAGGGTGATGCCATTCAGCAGGCCGGACTGGACAATTGTAACAGACGCCAGCCTACTAGGTTGGGGCGCTGTCTGGAATTCTCTGAAGGCTCAGGGACAATGGAATCAGGAGGAGAGTCTCCTACCAATAAACATTCTGGAATTGAGAGCAGTTCTCAATGCCCTTCTGGCTTGGCCCCAGTTAACAACTCGGGGGTTCATCAGGTTTCAGTCGGACAACATCACGACTGTAGCTTACATCAACCATCAGGGAGGGACAAGAAGCTCCCTAGCAATGATGGAAGTATCAAAGATAATTCGCTGGGCAGAGTCTCACTCTTGCCACCTGTCAGCAATCCACATCCCGGGAGTGGAGAACTGGGAGGCGGATTTCTTAAGTCGTCAGACTTTTCATCCGGGGGAGTGGGAACTTCATCCGGAGGTCTTTGCCCAAATACTTTGACGTTGGGGCAAACCAGAGATAGATCTCATGGCGTCTCGACAGAACGCCAAGCTTCCTCGTTACGGGTCCAGATCCAGGGATCCGAAAGCGGTTCTGATAGATGCTTTGACAGCACCTTGGACCTTCGGGATGGCTTATGTGTTTCCACCCTTCCCGATGCTTCCTCGATTGATTGCCAGAATCAAACAGGAGAGAGCATCAGTGATTCTAATAGCACCTGCATGGCCACGCAGGACTTGGTATGCAGATCTAGTGGACATGTCATCCTGTCCACCTTGGTCGCTACCTCTGAAACAGGACCTTCTGATCCAGGGTCCCTTCAAACATCAAAATCTAATTTCTCTGAAGCTGACTGCTTGGAAATTGAACGCTTGATTTTATCAAAACGTGGTTTTTCTGAGTCAGTTATTGATACCTTAATACAGGCTAGGAAGCCTGTTACCAGAAAGATTTACCATAAGATATGGCGCAAATACTTATATTGGTGCGAATCCAAGAGTTACTCATGGAGTAAGGTTAGGATTCCGAGGATATTGTCTTTTCTACAAGAAGGTTTAGAAAAGGGTTTATCCGCTAGTTCCTTAAAGGGACAGATTTCAGCTCTGTCCATTCTTTTACACAAACGTCTGTCAGAAGTTCCGGACGTTCAAGCTTTTTGTCAGGCTTTAGCTAGGATCAAGCCTGTGTTTAAAACTGTTGCTCCACCATGGAGTTTTAACTTAGTTCTTAATGTTTTACAGGGGGTTCCGTTTGAACCCCTTCATTCCATTGATATCAAGTTGTTATCTTGGAAAGTTCTGTTTTTAATGGCGATTTCCTCGGCTCGAAGAGTCTCTGAGTTATCTGCCTTACATTGTGATTCTCCTTATCTGATTTTTCATTCAGACAAGGTAGTTCTGCGTACTAAACCTGGGTTCCTACCTAAGGTGGTCACTAACAGGAATATCAATCAAGAGATTGTGGTTCCATCTTTGTGTCCTAATCCTTCTTCGAAAAAGGAACGTCTGCTACACAATCTAGATGTAGTCCGTGCCCTGAAATTTTATCTACAGGCAACTAAGGATTTTCGACAAACGTCTTCCCTGTTTGTCGTTTATTCTGGTCAGAGGAGAGGTCAAAAAGCTTCGGCTACCTCTCTCTCCTTTTGGCTTCGTAGCATAATACGGTTAGCCTATGAGACTGCTGGACAGCAGCCTCCTGAAAAAATTACAGCACATTCTACTAGAGCTGTGGCTTCCACTTGGGCCTTTAAGAATGAGGCTTCTGTTGAACAGATTTGCAAGGCTGCAACTTGGTCTTCTCTTCATACTTTTTCCAAATTTTACAAATTTGACACTTTTGCTTCTTCGGAGGCTGTTTTTGGGAGAAAGGTTCTTCAGGCAGTGGTTCCTTCCGTATAAAGAGCCTGCCTGTCCCTCCCGTCATCCGTGTACTTTAGCTTTGGTATTGGTATCCCATAAGTAATGGATGATCCGTGGACTGGATACACTTAACAAGAGAAAACATAATTTATGCTTACCTGATAAATTTATTTCTCTTGTAGTGTATCCAGTCCACGGCCCGCCCTGTCACTTTAAGGCAGGTAATTTTTCCATTAAACTACAGTCACCACTGCACCCTATGGTTTTCCTTTCTCTGCATGTTTTCGGTCGAATGACTGGTAATGGCAGTTAGGGGAGGAGCTATATAGCAGCTCTGCTGGGTGAATCCTCTTGCACTTCCTGTTGGGGAGGAGTTAATATCCCATAAGTAATGGATGATCCGTGGACTGGATACACTACAAGAGAAATAAATTTATCAGGTAAGCATAAATTATGTTTTTTTATTTCATAGAAAGATTGCTAAACTTCCTTATTTTCACTGTTTTGTTCAGGCTTTGGCTCGTATCATCCTTGGAGTCTTTATTTGGTTTTGAAGGCTTCGCAGTCTCCTCCTTTTGAGCCTATGCATTCTTTGGATATTAAACTACTTTCTTGGAAAGTGTTCCTTTTGGCTATCTCTTCTGCTAGAAGAGTTTCTGAATTGTCTGCTCTCTTGCGAGTCTCCTTTTCTGATATTCCATCAGGATAAATCGATTTTGCGGACTTATTTTAAATTTCTTCCTAAGGTTGTGAATTCTAACAACATTAGTAGGTAAATTGTTGTTCCTTCTTTGTGTCCTAATCCTAAGAATGCTCTTGAAAGATCTTTACATTCTTTAGATGTTGTAAGAGCTTTGAAATACTATATCGAAGCTACTAAGGATTTTAGAAAGAATTCTAGTCTATTTTTTTCTGGTTCCAGGAAAGGTCAGAAAGCCTCTGCCATTTCTTTGGCATCTTGGTTAAAGCTTTTGAATTCACAAGGCTTATTTGGAGGCGGGGTTTGTCGAGCCCTGCCTTAGCATTTCCTTGGTTTTTACCAACCTGCTTATATTTTTTTCTCCTCTGATTCTTCTTTCAAGGGTTATCTTCAAGATCATAATGTTTCAATCTCATGTGTTTCTGATAGCACCAGCATGGTCTCACAGATTTTGGTATGAGGATCTTGTCTGGATGTCCAGTTGTCAGCCTTGGTTACTTCCTTTAAGGCCAGACCTGTCTCTAGGGCTGTTTTTCTATCAAGATCTCAATTCTTTACATTTAAAGGCATGGAAATTGAACGCTTAGTACTTAGTCGTAGAGGTTTCTCTGACTCTGTGATTAGCACTATGGTACAGGCTTGTAAGTCTGTTTTAATGAGAATTTTTTTTTATCAGGTTTGGAAAAAAATATATTTTATGGTGTTCCACTCCTAATCGGGAAGGGGTTATCAGTGACCGCTATGATGAAACAAATATATGATAAGTAACAGGGAAAAGTTCCATGGAATCTGCGTTCCTTTGTTTAGGAAGTACCTTTGTTAAGCCGTATCTTCTAGTGAAAACATATGCAGACTCATTGTTATGTATCCGGCGTTTTCCCTTAGTTGCATAAGTGCTCCGCTTTTTAGGGGGTGCTTGTGTGGTGGTTACTTTTGCCGGACGCTCTTTTGTAGAGAATATGCAGCATGTTTTGGGACTGCTCGACGAGTGTGAGGTTGACTTACTCTTCCTGGTCATCCCTTGAGTCGCTTGCGGCTGATGTAGTGTCCAGGTTGTCTCTCAGGTCAATTGAGTAAGACTCTTGGGGCAGCAGGAGAGTTGACTCTCTTTTACCGGTAGACGTAGAGATTAGATTAGCTCCAAAACAGGCTGCAGCCAACTTTTTGAGGTTCCTAAAATTTTCATCAAGAATTTTACATAGCGCAGTTTCTAATGTGGATTGGGTCGTCTCCATTATACTAAGGGTCTCCAATTACTCTGCTTGATAATCAGTCTGCCCAGGGGCGGTTTGAGTGGCAGCACCAACTTCTGTACCTGATAGCAGGGTTTCCCCCTTCAGCACACAAAATGAGCTCTGGGTCCCAGGTAAAAGGAGTTGCATTGTTAAAAGCTTGCAGTAGAAGCTCAGTGGTGATTTAGAAGAAGATGGCGGATATCTGCGTCACTGTAGAGTTTCTTTATCTGATTTTCTATCAAGATAAAGCTGTTTTGCGGACTTAATTTACATATTTGCCTAAAGTTGTGAATTCTAACAAATTTAATAGGGTATTTGTTGTTCCTTCTTTGTGTCCTATTTCTAAGAATACTCTTGTAAGGTTTTCTCATTCTTTGGATGTGGTAAGTGCTTTGAAATATTATGTTGAGGCTACTTAAGATTTCAGAAAGACTTTTAGTCTATTTTTTATTTCTTCTGGCTCCAGGAAAGTTACCTCTTCTTGGTTTGCCAAGAAAGAAGCTTCAGTTGATTACATTTGCAAAGCAGTAATTTGTTTTTTTTTGCACATTTTTTTCTTAAATATTACCATTTTGTAGTTTGCTTTTTTGGAAGCAACCTTTGGTAATACGGTTCTTCAGGCACTTATCTTAGTTTGATTCTAGTGCCTTTGATTTTATTTTTTATTTTTTTTTCAACAAAAATTATATTTTGGATTTAATTTCTCAGTGGATTTAGTTGTTGTTTTATCCCTCCCTCTCTAGTGACTTGTGGATTTCCACATCTTGGGTATTATATCCCATATGTCACTAGCTCATGGATTCTTGCCACTTACATGAAAGAAAACATAATTTATGTAAGAACTTACCTGATTAATTTATTTCCTAGTGACAAGAGTCCATGAGACCCACACTATTTTTTAGTGGTTATGATTTTTTTTTTTGTATAAAGCACTTTATTTTTTCCAGTTCCTCTTTTTGTATGCTTTTTACTCCTCCTTTTACACCTCACTTCTTGGCTACACGTTAAACTAAGGTATGAGTGAGGTGGGAGGTGTATTTATAGGCATTTTGAGGTTTGGGAAACGTTGCCCCCTCCTGGTAGGAATGTATATGCCATACGTCACTAGCTCATGGACTCTTTCCACTTACGTTAAAGACCTGAATTTATCAGGTAAGATCTTACATAAATTATGATATAGATATCTATCTATCTATCTATCTATCTATCTATCTATCTATCTATCTATATATCTATCTATATATCTATCTATATATCTATCTATATATCTATCTATATATCTATCTATATATCTATCTATATATCTATCTATATATCTATCTATATATCTATCTATATATCTATCTATATATCTATCTATATCTCTATCTATATATCTATCTATATATCTATCTATATATCTATCTATATATCTATCTATATATCTATCTATATATCTATCTATATATCTATCTATATATCTATCTATATATCTATCTATATATCTATCTATATATCTATCTATATATCTATCTATATATCTATCTATATATCTATCTATATATCTATCTATATATCTATCTATATATCTATCTATATATCTATCTATATATCTATCTATATATCTATCTATATATCTATCTATATATCTATCTATATATCTATCTATATATCTATCTATATATCTATCTATATATCTATCTATATATCTATCTATATATCTATCTATATATCTATCTATATATCTATCTATATATCTATCTATATATCTATCTATATATCTATCTATATATCTATCTATATATCTATCTATATATCTATCTATATATCTATCTATATATCTATCTATATATCTATCTATATATCTATCTATATGCACACGCACACGCACACGCACGCACACGCACGCGCACGCACGCGCACGCACGCACACACGCACACACGCACACACGCGCACACACACGCACACGCACACGCACACACGCACGCACACACACACGCGCACACACACACACACACACACACACACACGAAGAGGGACTACTGAAAGGGGGGAGACACCACTGAATTTTTAAGTAATATTTTAAGTTACTATCGACTACTAATAGTATACAATCTATTTTAAATATCTGAAACGGAACAGCACATATGAATGGGAGCATTAATAAATTATTATTGGTTGTCTACATCAGGGTTGTCCAACATACACCTAAGGAATCGCTGGTTTAAATAAAATACTATAGCTACAGGAGCCATGGAGAATATTTGCTATAACTCATTCTAAACTGCTTGGTTTCATTTTACATTACTATGCTTTTGGTCTAGCTTACTCTGGTCAAATAACAACTCATCCATTCAAACAGCATAATAGTAATATAATGTGAGAAAACACAGTTGCAGAGCTACAGAGAGTTCATAAGTCAGAAAGAGAATGATGAGACTATAAACTAGGGTGCAGTAGAGGCAAGCTGCTAAGGTAGTGGGTGTAAAGTTTGAGTAAACAAATTTCAAAAATGATCCTTAAACTGCTGTAAAAGAGTAAAAAAAACACTAAACCACATTCATTAAATTTATAATATTCACGAACAGAATCCCTTTCAGCAAAATCTAAGGTTGCAGCACTTCAATAAAATGTGACTAAAACACTGCTCACTGCATCTCTTCCTGCTCTGTAAGGAAGTGACAGTGGCACATTCCACTGCACTTCCAGGGGAAGTACATAACTCTCTTTTTCATTGAAGCAAAGCTGGCAGCTGCACAGGGCAGCAACAAAATAAAGTAGTTTTTTTTTCTGTTTTATATGATTTAACATCCAGCCCCAACACTAAGTTCCCCTGATTGATGCCTCTCACTGGATTGGGTCAGCCCAAAAGAGGCCTGCCTCAAATAAGCACTTCCATCCAGTAGGTGGAGCAGCATGTTGTGTAATGGAGGGCAGCAGCCGGCAGACCTGCTTGTGCCTCTCCATTGCACAACATGTAGCTGTGAAAAAAAAGAATGCTGGGGAAAAAATAGAATTTTTTTTTTTTTTTTTTTTAAAGCCAATAAAAAAATATATTTTTGCCCATATGAGAGGTGAATCCCTGCCTCACCTGCCTCTAGTGACTGCACGTCACTGAACACACACATGCAGACACTAGCAGACAGTAACTTCTCACAAGCTTAAAAAATAAAATTCTCAATGCAGAAACATCCAATTCACAACAACATATTCTGTAATACGTAATACCCCTTTTAGATGCAATCACTTTTTGCAGTAACAGTTGTTGATGATTGTTATTTATTTAAAGGCGAACAAGAAGGCCTGGGAGTTAGAAATTCATTTTAATAAACTAGGTAAATAGGTATAGGTAGAATAATAATTGGGGGGAAAAAACAAAACTGAAGATTAATTTTTTAGGGTCTTTGTCATCTGGCATTTGTCAATCCCAAATAAACTATATAATCTATCATTGTGGTACAAACCCTTTCGAATAGCTTATGGAACAGTAGTAGAGCATTACAATGGTTGCACACTTATGAGGTGCTATCTAAGTGTTGTGGAATTAACAAGAGACCTAGTTGCTCTATGTTCAATCAAATTAGCTCTACTTCATTTTAGCAATCACATTCAATATTAACTACTACAGATTCAGTCATCAATATGGCAGTAAACTCCATAAAGTACCAAATATCTAGTATTAAAAGGACTTTGAAACCCTTAGCCCAACAATTTGTTTAATGCAGAATTCCAGTGAAAAGGTTCCTCATTAATTGGATTTTTGGTTTTGGGAACTTTAATGTTACTTTTATTGCCATTTATACTAGTATGTAGAGCAGCCGAGATACAAGCCCTATCTTGCTTATTTCGCTTACCACGTTTCATAACCAGGGGGTTAGCAGCTCCTATAAATGAGTTGTTCATTATAGGGCAATACTGATCATGAAGCAAAGCCTTTGGAATTTAAAAAAAAGCCACAATGTGATTTTATTTTTTTCTGCCAGCGTCAAAGATTGCGAGAATTCCTAATTCGGCAGCAGATCCAGCGCAACACCTTGCGACAAGAAAAGGAAGCGGCAGCAGCAGCTCTTAGCTCATCTCAAGCAGGGTGGAGTGCAGAGGCTAGTGGACAAAGCCTGGATACAGTTGGAAGGAGTGCAACCTATCCTGCATCACAGGTTCAACATTTAAGTTTTAATGTTCTTTTTCCATTTAAATATATGTGTGTATGTATGTGTGCATGTATATGTGTGTATATGTGTGTATATGTGTATATATATATATATATATATATATATATATATATATATATATATATATATATATATATATATATATATATATATATATATGTGTGTGTGTATTTTTATATATATTTTAACGGTCAAATATTTTACGTTTTGGGGATATAATTTTCACCAAACGTCAATAAATATTTGACCTTTGCGTTATCCAAAATTCCTTAGAGTGCATTTTATTGCTGCTACATTTTTTTTATTTTTTATTATTAATTGGGAGTGGGACTTCGTATATTTAAAATGCGCTGTTCACTATTCACTGTCTGGTCTGAGGAAGGGGTCTGTGAACCCTGAAACGTTACCATACAATAAATAACATTTTGTTTATCCAAATCCAGTGAGTGCAGTCCTTGCTTGAGATTGAGATATATATATATATATATATATATATATATATATATATATATATATATATATATATATATATATATATATATATATATATATATATAAAAAAGCACTCTCTGGTCTTTTAGTGAATATTTAATCAAGCGTGACGTTTCGGGGACACACTCCCCTTCCTCAGACAAACCAAAACTGCATTCAACTGAAAATTTAAACAAAATAAGCCCCTCCCCCAGTGAAGAAATTACGCCAAAAACAGTTGTCATAGTGATCCTCAATAAACAAGTACTGGCTATCTAGAGCCTAGTGCACAGTGCATCACACTCAATAACAGAAAAGCTCTATATAAGCATAAAAAAACCAACATATTACAAAGAGCATTTCATGTGAAAATACATTTGAAAAATACATTCATTCCCATAATGTGCTGTATTGTAATGGCATACGCAATGGTATCATCTCAAAAATCGTGATACATATACAACTATCCCACATGTGTCCCCTAGCACCCTGGTTCAGGTGAACTGTGTACATAATATAGTTAGTGCAGTGTCAAGTGATTAATAGTGTTTAACAACCTAGATGGCCACCAGGAAACATAATATCTGAGGACCGTAATTGCGCTAAACCATATAATCATAATCCAGGTTCACAGAAACATATTACCTCCGGTACATGTTTATACTGTTTTACTAAAGGTAATTCAAACTCTATCATAGGGAAGAGGGAAAGGGGAGGGAGAAGTAGACAGAAGGGAAGAGGGACTAAGGGGAGGGGGGGGGGGATAGAAGCATGGTGCCCAAAGATCACCTGAATCTGTGAACAGGTATGAATGGATCATACTCTCAGATAATCAAATAGTTGTACAGGAATCGCAAAGTAGTTTCATCTGGGATCCACATGATCCACATGTTAGGATTATCTTGATAGAGTCATCTTGATAAGTCCCCTGGATCACATCCATTTATGTTTCATTTTATTTTATGTATCTTATTTATTTTTATTTCATTTTATTTTATTTACTTATTCTTATCTTTATATTTTATTTATATGTTTTTGTTTTGTGATTATGAGTCTATTTTGTCTGTTAAGTCTAGTACTTGTTGACTTAGTTAATTTGTTTGTGTTGGACATTTGTACTTTTGTTGGGTTGTTTCACAATCCTTTCATCATCATTCCCCTATACATATTAGATCAGCACATGCTTTTATACATACATTTTATACATATATTTTCCTTAAGAGTTTAGGATACTCTAGGGATTGACCATTTATATACAAGTGGTATGGAGATGTACTGAATGGACCCTCTGGGGGTGTCTATTGATTCACATAGTTATGCTAGACATTACGTGCCATCCTTTATTCAGTTCTTTTTCCTTGGTTTATAGGTTAGGCATGTATTGGTTCCTTGCATGGTGGCGGGTTAGCCGCAACCGATTGGCAATGATACTTTCTTTCATGTAATTAGCAAGAGTCCATGAGCTAGTGACGTATGGGATATACATTCCTACCAGGAGGGGCAAAGTTTCCCAAACCTCAAAATGCCTATAAATACACCCCTCACCACACTCACAAATCAGTTTTACAAACTTTGCCTCCTATGGAGGTGGTGAAGTAAGTTTGTGCTAGATTCTACGTTGATATGCGCTCCGCAGCAGGTTGGAGCCCGGTTTTCCTCTCAGCGTGCAGTGAATGTCAGAGGGATGTGAGGAGAGTATTGCCTATTTGAATTCAATGATCTCCTTCTACGGGGTCTATTTCATAGGTTCTCTGTTATCGGTCGTAGAGATTCATCTCTTACCTCCCTTTTCAGATCGACGATATACTCTTATATATACCATTACCTCTGCTGATTCTCGTTTCAGTACTGGTTTGGCTTTCTACTACATGTAGATGAGTGTCCTGGGGTAAGTAAGTCTTATTTTCTGTGACACTCTAAGCTATGGTTGGGAACTTTTATATAAAGTTCTAAATATATGTATTCAAACATTTATTTGCCTTGACTCAGGATGTTCAACGTTCCTTATTTCAGACAGTCAGTTTCATATTTGGGATAATGCATATGAATAAATCAATTTTTTTCTTACCTTAAAATTTGATTTTTTTCCCCCTGGGGTTTGTTAGGCTCGCGGGGGCTGAAAATGCTTCATTTTATTGCGTCATTCTTGGCGCAGACTTTTTTGGCGCAAATTTTTTTCTGTTTCCGGCATCATACGTGTCGCCGGAAGTTGCGTCATTTTTTACTTTTTTTGCGCCAAAAGTGTCGGCGTTCCGGATGTGGCGTCATTTTTGGCGCCAAAAGCTTTTAGGCGCCAAATAATGTGGGTGTCTTTTTTGTCGCTAAAAAAATATGGGCGTCAGTATTGTCTCCACATTATTTAAGTCTCATTATTTATTGCTTCTGGTTGCTAGAAGCTTGTTCACTGGCATTTTTTCCCATTCCTGAAACTGTCATTTAAGGAATTTGATCAATTTTGCTTTATATGTTGTTTTTTCTATTACATATTGCAAGATGTCCCAGATTGACACTGAGTCAGAAGATACTTCTGGAAAAACGCTGCCTGGTGCTGGATCTACCAAAGTTAAGTGTATCTGCTGTAAACTTGTGGTATCTGTTCCTCCAGCTGTTTGTAATGAATGTCATGACAAACTTGTTAATGCAGATAATATTTCCTTTAGTAATGTTACATTACCTGTTGTGGTTCCATCAACATCTAATACTCAGAGTGTTCCTGTTAATATAAGAGATTTTGTTTCTAAATCCATTAAGAAGGCTATGTCTGTTATCCCTCCTTCTAGTAAACGTAAAAGGTCTTTTAAAACTTCTCATTTTTCAGATGAATTTTTAAATGAACATCATCATTCTGATAATGGTTCCTTTGGTTCAGAGGATTCTGTCTCAGAGGTTGATGCTGATAAATCTTCATATTTATTTAAAATGGAATTTATTCGTTCCTTACTTAAAGAAGTCTTAATTGCATTAGAAATTGAGGATTCTGGTCCTCTTGATACTAAATCTAAACGTTTAAATAAGGTTTTTCAATCTCCTGTAGTTATTCCTGAAGTTTTTCCTGTCCCTGATGCTATTTCTGAAGTAATCTCCAGGGAATGGAATAATTTGGGTAATTCATTTACTCCTTCTAAACGTTTTAAGCAATTATATCCTGTGCCATCTGACAGATTAGAATTTTGGGACAAAATCCCTAAAGTTGATGGGGCTGTCTCTACTCTTACTAAACGTACTACTATTCCTACGGCAGATAGTATTTCCTTTAAGGATCCTTTAGATAGGAAGATTGAATCCTTTCTAAGAAAAGCTTATTTATGTTCAGGTAATCTTCTTAGACCTGCTATATCTTTAGCGGATGTTGCTGCAGCTTCAACTTTTTGGTTAGAAGCTTTAGCGCAACAAGTAACAGATCATTATTCTCATAGCATTGTTAATCTTCTTCAACATGCTAATAATTTAATGATATCAAAGATGGCATCACAAATAGAGTTGATGTCAGGTATATGTCTCTAGCTATTTTAGCTAGAAGAGCTTTATGGCTTAAAACTTGGAATGCTGATATGTCTTCTAAGTCAGCTTTGCTTTCCTTTTCTTTCCAGGGTAATAAATTATTTGGTTCTCAGTTGGATTCTATTATCTCAACTGTTACTGGAGGGAAAGGAACTTTTTTACCACAGGATAAAAGGTCTAAAGGTAAATTTAGGTCTAATAATCTTTTTCGATCCTTTCGTCACAATAAGGAACAAAAGCCTGATCCTTCACCCACAGGAGCCGTATCAGTTTGGAAACCATCTCCAGTCTGGAATAAATCCAAGCCTTTCAGAAAATCAAAGTCAGCTCCCAAGTCCACATGAAGGTGCGGCCCTCATTCCAGCCCAGCTGGTAGGGGGCAGATTACGATTTTTCAAAGAAATTTGGATCAATTCTATTCACAATCTCTGGATTCAATGCATTGTGTCAGAAGGGTACAGAATTGGCTTCAAGATAAGGCCTCCTGCAAAGAGATTTTTTCTTTCCCGTGTCCCAGTAAATCCAGCGAAGGCTCAAGCATTTCTGAAATGTGTTTCAGATCTAGAGTTGGCTGGAGTAATTATGCCAGTTCCAGTTCTGGAACAGGGGCTGGGGTTTTATTCAAATCTCTTCATTGTACCAAAGAAGGAGAATTCCTTCAGACCAGTTCTGGATCTAAAAATATTGAATCGTTATGTAAGGATACCAACATTCAAAATGGTAACTATAAGGACTATCCTGCCTTTTGTTCAGCAAGGGCATTATATGTCCACAATAGATTTACAGGATGCATATCTGCATATTCTGATTCATCCAGATCACTATCAGTTTCTGAGATTCTCTTTCCTAGACAAGCATTACCAGTTTGTGGCTCTGCCGTTTGGCCTAGCAACAGCTCCAAGAATTTTTACAAAGGTTCTCGGTGCCCTTCTGTCTGTAATCAGAGAACAGGGTATTGTGGTATTTCCTTATTTGGACGATATCTTGGTACTTGCTCAGTCTTCACATTTAGCAGAATCTCATACGAATCGACTTGTGGTGTTTCTTCAAGATCATGGTTGGAGGATCAATTTACCGAAAAGTTCATTGATTCCTCAGACAAGGGTAACCTTTTTAGGTTTCCAGTTAGATTCAGTGTCCATGACTCTGTCTTTGACAGACAAGAGACGTCTAAAATTGATCTCAGCTTGTCGAAACCTTCAATCACAATCATTCCCTTCGGTAGCCTTATGCATGGAAATTCTAGGTCTTATGACTGCTGCATCGGACGCGATCCCCTTTGCTCGTTTTCACATGCGACCTCTTCAGTTCTGTATGCTGAACCAGTGGTGCAGGGATTACACAAAGATATCTCAATTAATATCTTTAAAACCGATTGTACGACACACTCTAACGTGGTGGACAGATCACCATCGTTTAGTTCAGGGGGCTTCTTTTGTTCTTCCGACCTGGACTGTAATTTCAACAGATGCAAGTCTGACAGGTTGGGGAGCTGTTTGGGGGTCTCTGACGGCACAAGGGGTTTGGGAATCTCAGGAGGTGAGATTACCGATCAATATTTTGGAACTCCGTGCAATTTTCAGAGCTCTTCAGTCTTGGCCTCTTCTAAAGAGAGAATCGTTCATTTGTTTTCAGACAGACAATGTCACAACTGTGGCATACATCAATCATCAAGGAGGGACTCACAGTCCTCTGGCTATGAAAGAAGTATCTCGAATTCTGGTATGGGCGGAATCCAGCTCCTGTCTAGTTTCTGCGGTTCATATCCCAGGTATAGACAATTGGGAAGCGGATTTTCTCAGTCGCCAAACATTACATCCGGGCGAATGGTCTCTTCACCCAGAGGTATTTCTTCAGATTGTTCAAATGTGGGGACTTCCAGAAATAGATCTGATGGCCTCTCATCTAAACAAAAAACTTCCCAGGTATCTGTCCAGATCCAGGGATCCTCAAGCGTAAGCAGTGGATGCATTGTCATTTCCTTGGAAGTATCATCCTGCCTATATCTTTCCGCCTCTAGTTCTTCTTCCAAGAGTAATCTCCAAGATTCTGAAGGAATGCTCATTTGTTCTGCTGGTAGCTCCAGCATGGCCTCACAGGTTTTGGTATGCGGATCTTGTCAGGATGGCCTCTTGCCAACCGTGGACTCTTCCGTTAAGACCAGACCTTCTGTTGCAAGGTCCATTTTTCCATCAGGATCTCAAATCCTTAAATTTAAAGGTATGGAGATTGAACGCTTGATTCTTAGTCAAAGAGGTTTCTCTGACTCTGTGATTAATACTATGTTACAGGCTCGTAAATCCGTATCTAGGGAGATATATTATAGAGTCTGGAAGACTTACATTTCTTGGTGTCTTTCTCATCATTTTTCCTGGCATTCTTTTAGAATTCCTAGAATTTTACAGTTTCTTCAGGATGGTTTGGATAAAGGTTTGTCTGCAAGTTCCTTGAAAGGACAAATCTCTGCTCTTTCTGTTCTTTTTCACAGAAAGATTGCTAATCTTCCGGATATTCATTGTTTTGTACAAGCTTTGGTTCGTATGAAACCTGTCATTAAGTCAATTTCTCCTCCTTGGAGTTTGAATTTGGTTCTGGGGGGTCTTCAAGCTCCTCCGTTTGAACCTATGCATTCATTGGACATTAAATTATTTTCTTGGAAAGTTTTGTTCCTTTTGGCCATCTCTTCTGCTAGAAGAGTTTCTGAATTATCTGCTCTTTCTTGTGAGTCTCCTTTTCTGATTTTTCATCAGGATAAGGCGGTGTTGCAAACTTCTTTTAAATTTTTACCTAAGGTTGTGAATTCTAACAACATTAGTAGAGAAATTGTGGTTCCTTCATTATGTCCTAAGAATTCTAAGGAGAGATCATTGCATTCTTTGGATGTAGTTAGAGCTTTGAAATATTATGTTGAAGCTACTAAGAATTTCCGAAAGACTTCTAGTCTATTTGTTATCTTTTCCGATTCTAGAAAAGGTGAGAAGGCCTCTGCCATTTCTTTGGCATCTTGGTTGAAATCTTTAATTCATCATGCCTATGTTGAGTCGGGTAAAACTCCGCCTCAAAGGATTACAGCTCATTCTACTAGGTCAGTTTCTACTTCCTGGGCGTTTAGGAATGAAGCTTCGGTTGATCAGATTTGCAAAGCAGCAACTTGGTCTTCTTTGCATACTTTTACTAAATTCTTCCATTTTGATGTGTTTTCTTCTTCTGAAGCAGTTTTTGGTAGAAAAGTACTTCAGGCAGCTGTTTCAGTTTGATTCTTCTGCTTATAATTTCAGTTTTTTTTCATTATAAGATTTAAACTTTATTTTGGGTGTGGATTATTTTCAGCGGAATTGGCTGTCTTTATTTTATCCCTCCCTCTCTAGTGACTCTTGCGTGGAAGATCCACATCTTGGGTAGTCATTATCCCATACGTCAGCTCATGGACTCTTGCTAATTACATGAAAGAAAACATAATTTATGTAAGAACTTACCTGATAAATT